>NC_053429.1:56728910-57028910 GCF_007990345.1 Gossypium hirsutum | reverse complement strand
CCCCTTACTCGTATCAGACGCCGAGACAAGGTTCAAGGCATTACCGAACTTAAACGTAAACAAACACACAAAATCGATCCATAAAATTTCATCCAATTTGAAACCTTTCAATCACATGCAATTTGTTCCTTTAAAGGGCCTATGAGGCCCAAAACGTACATGGGACTAAATCGAGAACCTTCGGAACCTTTTTGACACTTGGAAAATTTTCTTGTTTTGGAGAGTCACACGTCCATATGGGTAGGCTGTGTGGTCACACACGTTCATGTGGCTTGGGACACGCTCGTGTCCTCAGCCCGTGTAACTCTCTGACTATGATGTCATCAAGCAAATAAGGTCACACGACCAAGTCACACGCCCTTGTGCTTAGGCCGTGTGGCGAATTAAATTCTAAAAATTAAGTGCAGACTTCACACGGCCTGGGTACACGCCCATGTCCTAAAGCCGTGCCCTTCACACGACTGAGACAAAGGGCCGTGTCTTTGCTCATGTGTTTACTACTGGGCATTCTGTTTTGCATTAATTATGGTGCAGGGGACACACGGCCGGATTGCACGCCCATGGGGTAGGCCGAGTGTGACACACGGCCTAGACATACACCCGTGTGTCTATCTGTGTGGACAAATTTGATGCTATTTTCCGAGCCAATTGTCACCTTTAAATGCTCATTTACTCATTCATCTTAGATGGCATGCGACTTAGTATATTTAGTCACTAAAAAACTCATAAACATGATTAATTCATGCCTTCGTAATGTCAACACATCACATATCCAAACCATCATATTTTCATATGACATTCCACACCATTTTCATATTCACTCATCATGCTAAACCTACTTTAACATACTATAGTTTTAGTCATCCTTATTAGCCATGATTCATTCACTTAGCACATGTGCCATTCATCACACATCTCATCCACAAGCAATCACATCAAGCATAATACATTGCATGCATGCATAATTGATTAGGGTTACAACCCAAATGATCAATATGAACCATATCACATGGCCATATACAAAGTGAATCAAATGTTACCATAAGCCAATACATTTGGCTAAACCAATATGACATATAACAAAAAGACCAAGTCCCTATACATGCCATACTCAAAATATTGAGACTAACTATACCCAAATGTTCCGTTGATAGTGTGATCGAGACTCCGACGTCCTTCGATCCCCGAGCTAGCTTGGCAATACTATAAGAAAATAAGAAAGAGAGGGGAGTAAGCATAAATCTTAGTAAATTCACATGCAAATAAATAGCAACATAATCATATGTATAAATACCATTGACATAACATAGTTTACTTATGTGTTATCATAAATTCATAGGTAAAGCTTAATTTGTAGACATAACTTACACAATTTCAAATCTTACCAAAAGTTCATCACATATCGAGCTTATTCATATGAGTTTATCGTACATACTTGTACCAACTCGTAACACATTGTCATGTTTCCTCATCATTGACTTACTTATCAAATAACTCACAGGTTTACCCATTGAACACTCGGAATACTATCAGATACATAGAAAACTTGCACAGAGTGCTTCAAATGTAGCCACATGCTACCTCACATCATATTCACACATTGCTCGCTCTTGGGCTAATCATGGGCCTACTCACACAAGCTGACAATTAGGACGTAACTACTCGGGCTGCTCACACAAGCTGACAGGTACCCGCAACACATGCCGGGCTACCCAGCCACCAGTAGAACGTACAAGACTAGCACATGGATTTACATAATCACATATACACATAATTTCATGAGATCACAATCACATAGTTCCTAGTGACATGTCACTTGTTTTCTAAACTATTCCTAAGGTTTAAATGGGATTTTCTCGACATCTCATCTTTGTCGAACTCGTTCACAACGTCATTCTCATTTACCATAGTATCATTCATACACTCATTGTAACAATTAAACATATAAATTCATACATTAATTGAGCATTAAAACATGATACAACATTGCATTATTTATACATGAACTTACCTCGGTACAAAATATGGACAATTAATTTGATTTAGTCAAAAATCTTGTTCTTTCCCCGGTCTAGGTCCGACTCCGTTTTTCTTTATCTATAATAGAAAATTTAGCTCACTTAATCATCACATTGTTCAAAATAGTCCATAAATCATACTTTGGCAAAATTATACTTTTTCCCCTAAACTTTTAAATAATTACAACTTAGCCCCTAGGGTCGTAAAATGAAATGTATTCATTTTCTTTGATACCCAAGCCTAGCCAAACTTATATCATACTCATATCAGCCCACATTTTCTTTCAAATTAGATTTTTAACCACTTATTTCACAACTTTTACAAAAGGTCCTTTTTAGGTGTTTTCATGAAAACCACTTAGTTATCACAACATTTCCTCCATTAAACATCAAAATAAAAACATGTCACACATGGTTCAAATTTCATACATGAACCCTAGCTCAAAATATGGCTAAAAATGGATAGATCATGTTTCAAGGACTTAAAAAATGCAAAGAACATCAAAAGCGGGCTAGGATTGACTTACTTTCAAGCTTGAAAAGTTGAAAAACCTAGTTATGGAGAGCTTGAGAATTTCAGCTATGGCATGGAGAAGATGAACACAATTTTGACTTATTTTCCCCTTTTTATTCCTTTATTAACTAAATGACAAAAATGCCCTTAAGCTTTCAAATTTTTCCTATTCATGTCCATTTTTGTCCATAATTATAGAAATTGGGAAAATTACTATTTAATGACCTTTAATCAATAATCCATGGAAATTTCATGCCTAAAGCTTCTAGAACTCACATTTTGCAACTTTTTTAATTTAGTCCTAAATGTCAAATTGGACACTTTATCAATAGAATTTCTTCATGAAAGCTTCACACAAGTATGCAATCATATCATAGACCTTATGAGAATCATAAAATAATTATTTCTATTTCAGATTTATGGTCTCGAAACAACTGTTCTAACCAGGCCCTAATTCGGGATGTTACAATTGTCCTACTAGCATAATATATTGCATGTAGTACCTTGTTTCTTCTTTGACCTCAAACTGCTCCCATAACATAATCGCTGGCATTGCACACGAGTTCAAAGGGCAAAGTTTATTTTGGAGCAACCACAATCAACGCTGCTACAAGTCTCTTCTTGAGTTCCTCGAAAACCTACAAACATTGATCAACAAAATTAAGGTTTATTTTGTTCAAGTACATAAGGGTTTAGAGGTTTTCAAAAATTCCTTAATGAATCTTCTGTAAAATCTTACGTGTCCTAGAAAAATTCTAATACCCTTAACACTAATAGGTGCTGACAATTTTTCGACCACTTTTATTTTCACTCTGTCCACTTCAATTCCTCACTGTGACACCCTATGTCTCAAGACAATGCCTTCAAGGAATAAGAAATAACATATTTTCTCAGTTTAATACTAGATTTGATTCTTCAAAACAACATAAAACCATCTCCAAATTTCTTAAGCAATCTTCAACATCATTTTCGAACATAGAGAAATCATCCATAAAAACTTCAAGGAAATTTTCCATCATGTCCGAGAAAATGGCTATCATGCAATGCTGGAAAGTTGTCGAGGCATTGCTTAACCCGAATGGCATCCTCCTGAATGCGAAAATGCCATATGGACACATGAAAATTATCTTCTCTTGGTCTTCAGGTGCTATAAAAATTTGATTATATCCTGAATAACCATCCAGAGAGCAATAAAACGGCTTACCAGCTAATCTATCCAACATTTGATCGATGAACGGCAAAGGGAAATGATCCTTCCTAGTTGCCTTGTTAAACCTATGGTAGTCCATACAAGCTCTCCATCCCGTAACAGTACGAGTCAGTATGAGCTCATTGTTGTCTTTACTTACTACTGTGACACCCCTTTCTTGGGTACACATTGCACAGGACTTACCCACGAGCTGTCAGAAATTGGGTAAATAATGCCAGCATCAAGCCACATTATATTTTCATTCTTGAAAACTTCCTTCATAATCAGATTCAATCATCTCTACTATTCAATGGATTTGCTATGACAATCTTTCAATAAAATTTTGTCCATACAAAATGATGGTTAACTCCCTTTATATCGACAAGGGTCCAACCCAGTGCTCTTTTAGATCATCGTAACATTTCTAACAACCTATCCTCTTACTCAGGTGTTAGCTTAGTAGAAATTACGATTGGAAAAGTGTTGTTATTTCCCAAATACGTATATTTTAAATGTTGTGGCAGAGGCTTCAACTCTAGAATGGGAGATTCCTCTACAGATGGTTTAGGAGGCTTAAAAAATTGTTCTGTTAAATTCATGGATTCAAATTTCTTCCTTGGCCTATCCATTATTTGTTGGGCTTCCATAAATTCACTAAGCTCTTCAAAACTTACTTTGTCACCTTGTTCCGTCAAATCATCTTCATTGTCAGAATTGCTGTAGCAAAATTTTGCGAATTTGTCCACTAATCCTTCTATTAAGCCAATGGTGTGACATTCCTCATTCTCATCCGGGCATTTTAATGCATTAAACATGTTAAAAGTAACTTGTTGATCATTCACTCTCATGGTTAGCTCACTTTTTTGTACATCAATTAGGGTCCTGCTAGTAGCAAGAAACAATCTTCCAAGAATAATTGGTACATCATGGTCAGCTTCACATTCTAAAATAAGAAAATCTATAGGAAAAATAAATTTATCCACCATTACCAATACATCTTTAATTTTACCTTCTGGATAGGCGTAATATAAGTCATCCGATTACAACATTACTATTGTAGGTCTCGCTTTCCTAATTCCTAGCTTTTTGAAAATAGACATATGCATTAGATTTATAGTTGCGCCTAAATCATATAGCGCCTTACCAACATAATGCATTCCAATGGAACATGGGATAGTGAAACTCCTTGGGTCTTTCAACTTTGGAGGTAGCTTATACATCAACATTGTTGTGCACCCTTTAATAAGAGCAGCAGTATCAAATTCTCCTAATCTGCGCTTCTTGGACAGTATGTCTTTCATAAATTTCACATAGCTGGGCATTTGCTCCAAAGCTTTGACTAGCGGTATGTTAATATGGAGTTGCTTTAAAACCTTTAAAAACCTTTTAAATTGAACATCCTGTTTGGAATTATGGAATCACTGAGGAAAAGTAGAGGTGGTCTTCCTTCAGGTTGCTAATATTGTTTTACTGTGGCATTTTTGTTGCCAACATGATCTGGTACTACCACAACATTTTGTTGCTTACCCTTCTCAAGTGTTGTCTGTTTTTCATATGGTTCTGGGATATTTACTTGATTGTTACTTGTATTATCCTCCATTATTGCGGCATCGTGAACAACATCACTCAACTGAGTCCTGTTTCTAAGGGTGATTGCTTTGCAATGCTCCATGCCTTGTGTTCTTCAGTTCTTGATACCACTTGGCAATGCTCTTTATGGCCTTGAATTTAGAGCATTCGCTATTTGTTACACTTGATTCTCAAGAGCTCATAAAGATACAGCCTGACTTTGAATTATAGTATCATTCTTGGCCATATATTCCTTTAGCAAAACTTCAATAGGAGTAGAAGATGATGCTTGATCGTATTGAGTATTTTGCCTCGACATAGGTTGGACATAACCAGACAGTGCAGTGTTGACATTCTGTTTTGCAGCATTGTTGAAATTTCCTACACCTTGATTACCCCAACTAAAATTTGAACGTTGCTTCCACTCTAAATTGTAGTTGTTGGAATATGGATTGCTATTTTGATTGGAATTACCCATATAGTATACTGACGTTGGGTTTGATGGGCATTCGTCAAACACATGATTTTTCCCACAATAAACACATGACAACTCTACTGATTTCATTTCATGGACTGCAGTTGGATTTTTCAAGCTCGATAGTACCGACAGCTCTCTTACCCATCCCAACTCTCATGGTTAGATACTGATAATCGTTGTTGAAAATATTTTCCATGATCTTGTATGCTTTATTATAAGTTTTGTTTAGCAAAGTACTATTGGCAGACGCATCAACTACAATCATTGTGTGTGCATTCAACCCGTTGTAAAACATCTCCATTTGAGTCCAGTGCTAGAATCCATGCATTGGACATTTTCGAATTAAGATTAGGTAAATTTCGAGTACAAAATTTCTTAAATGAGGGGAGAACTGTAACACCCAAAAATATAGGGGATTAATTGAAATAATTAACCAAGTAATGAATTAGGATTGATGGTTAAGTAGCTAGTGTACCCCCTAGAGATTCTAAGTTTTATCCACTTTTTTCCCATTTCTTTTCTTTTTAATTTCAGTAAAACATGATAAAAACCAAACCAAAATAAATATTAGTTGGGATAGAAACTTAATAAGAAATGGGTAGCAGCCTAATAATTAAGCATTCATCCTTCTCCCCTGCATGCCTAAGATCAAGCCATGTCTTTCCTCTTCATTTCCCTTTCATTTTCAATAGTAGGGGTAAATTTCCATCCAACCCCCTCAAATTTTGAAAACCCTAGATATTTAACCTTTTCCTAATCACAATTTAACTATAGTTTTCTTCTCCAAATTAAACTGAAAATTTTCTCTTCTCTCCCTATTTCTTTTCCATTTTCTTTTTCCTCTTATTCTTTGCAAAAATAAATTTTCCCCATTGCATAAATTTATTTTTGTTCCCGAATCAAAATCTATTCCCAATTTCAACTCATTTCTCAACCAGATTCTTAATCGGTATTAGAAACACTATTTGATTATTGCCAAGAAACAGTAAGTATGTCTTAATCCCAACTTTTGATATCGAATCTTTATAGAAATCCTATCTAATTATAATCTTGCAAACAATTAACTAATTACTCTCAATTTATCATCAAATCTTTCAAAAATCTTGATTTATCTTGAAATCAACCATTAATTCATGCAATTTTGTAATTGAATGACCCGATCTAGGTACTGCAGATCAAATTTGAGCATGAGGAACGTCATTCGAGCTTCCGACGAAAGGTGTATGTTCTTTTAGAAGTGAATCATGCCTAGGATAAGGCCATACGGCCCCTCACACGACCATATCCCCTTTGAACCCTAGGATAGTTTGAATCTTACACAACCTACCACACGATTGTATCTCTCCTGTAGGTCGATTTTTGCCCAGAAATTTTATGATTTGATCAATTTATTCTCTAAATGGTCTCTGAACTATTTTAGTGTTTTATTTATTCAAGTAAATCCCTGATAGTATGAATTATGTTAGAATCAATGATTTGATTAATTGAATTAATATGATATTATATATTTGCATGAACTATGAACAACACATTTGTCTATTGTATTTGTATTTGTGAATATAGTATGCCTTATACCGTTAAACCAATCACATATAAAGCATGACTCTAGTTACTGAGTTGATTTGCCACAAGCATATTAATTGATATTGAATTGAATTGTTATAGGCATACTGGTTGCTACTGTATTGTTTTGTTAAAAGCATATTAAATGTTACTGTATTGATTTGTTTTGAACATGTCATATTGCATTACATGAGGTGGGACTTATGAATGGAAGAAGTATTGGCAGTTTATCTCCATTATTTTGTTGTGTACCCATAGTCATAGGCAGATCCTATCTGCGACGGTCTTACTGTGTTCCTACAGTCATAGGCATATTCCACTTGCGATGTTTTTGTTGTGCATCCAGAACTCTTTGGTAGCTATTACATGCAAACATGTTGTGTATCCACAACCATTAAAAAATTTTACCTACATTATTTTGTTGTGTACCCACAACCATAGGTAGATTTCATTTGCAGTGTTTTGTTGTGTGTCCACAGGCATCGACAGTTAATTTGCAAACCATTGGTGGTTGAACCACAATCTGATGTGTTGGTGATTGGAGTTCAAGGGGAACTCCCATTGTGGTGTGTAGTGATGGGATAAGATCTTTTTTGTTAAAACTAAAATTGTATGGCATCTATGAAAGCGTGTGCATACAGAACTGGAGTTTTTTTTGTACCACCCCTCACTTGTATTCAACGCTAGAATAGGGTTATGGACCGGACTTACAACTTAAACAACCACCCAATTCGAATTAAAAATCATCAACCAAATGGAATTCCTATCAAATACAATCATATTGTCCCTATTATGAGCCTACGAGGCCCTAAACATACTTTGGGAGTGGTCGAGACTAAACCGATAGCTTAAGAAATTTTTACGAAACTTAGAAAAAAAAATTCAAAATAGGGGACACATGCTCGTGTGGCCAGCCCGTGTGTCTCAAATGGCCACCAGACATGCCCGTGTCAAATGGAAGCATATGGCCATGTCCCAGCCCATGTCTGACCCCATGTAACTCTTTGACTTGGGTCACACAGCCAACACACAATCCCGTGTGCTCTAAAAATGGCCATACACGCCCGTGTGCCGGGCCGTGTGCTAGGCCGTGCCAAACCTATAAGGTATACTGACTTATGCCACACGGCCAAGTCACATTCCCGTGTGTGAGGCCGTATGGAGCATCCTGACTTGGTTTCAAATTCAACACCAGAGGACACATGGCCATGTAACATAACCGTGTGTCACACACGGCTGAGACACACGCCCATGTGGACAAAAATAGGCTATTTACCAAGCCAATTTGCCACCCAAATTTGAATGTACCTACAACACATCAGTTTGCACCATCACATAGCATAAATAGGCATTTAAACCAGCCAATTCAAACATAATTTTCTCAAAACACATAAATTTCAAAATAGACCAATCCATTTATACCCAAAATTTCATAAACTTAGATCATCAATATGGCTACTTAAAACATACATTTTCACAAACAATTAACATCACCAATATCAACATTCAACTTCCATAATACCAACTATTAATAAAAATCATCAAACCAACCCCAATTTACATATCATAAACTATATGCACATACACACATACACAAGCAAATTAACTCAATATAAGCCAACTCTCATGGCTATTATATGCAAACCAAGACATATACATTTACAAGCCAAAATCATTACCAAAACATAACCAACATGACTAAAGTCCCTATATATGCCATATACTTAAAATACCAAAGTTCATAGGTACCAAGTGATAGATGGATAGTGTGAAGCGATCTCCGACGATTCCCGAATACGAGCTAGCTTGAAAACACTATAAAACCTAGAAAAATAAACAAAGCAAGCTATAAAGCTTAGTAAGCTTGTATGAAATAAACTCGATATAATCATAGCACCATAATTCAACAATTGATTATAGATACATGAATTCACATCAACTAACAAACCTTTCAATTACTCATTCACAAAACTATGTACTTTCTTCACAATTTCTTCAATTCAAAGCTAATATGGTTTATGCATATACTTGTACCATATCATGCCAATCTCATTCTCAACCACATCATTCATTCACCTGTTGAACCATTCAGAATAGAAGTCGGATACTCAAGAGTCTTGCACACTA
Organism: Gossypium hirsutum; assembly: GCF_007990345.1. Lineage (NCBI taxonomy): Eukaryota > Viridiplantae > Streptophyta > Magnoliopsida > Malvales > Malvaceae > Gossypium > Gossypium hirsutum. The sequence continues at coordinate 57,019,452 of NC_053429.1, read as the reverse complement.
AGTACTTATACCATGGCCCAAATACAAATCAAGGTAACTTATATCTGAAGTACTGATATCATGGTCCGAAACCAAATCAGCTGATATTCATGGCCTGAAGCCAAATCGGAATAAATCGCACCAAAGTGCTAATATCATGGCCCGAAGCCAACTCAATGTATCCCCTAATGACATGTCACTAGTATCCGAAACTATTCCTAAGTTTCAATCTGGATTTTGAATGCCGAATTGCCATCGAGTCATTGTCAAACTTATCTGAAGTCTCGTTTTCACAACTTATACAATATCAAAGCATTTAAAAATACACTTATAATGAAATTTATCACATACGAACTTACATAGGATGTGAAAATAACGAAATAAGTCGATTAGTCGATAACTTTAGTTTTCCCCCGATCTAGATCCGAATTCTATTTTTCTTGATCAATTTAGTTTATTTGTTATTTACTAAATTAACCTTATTCATAAACCATTAAAATCATCAAATTAATGGCCATAATTGTCCAATCATATAAAAAATGGTCAAATTACCATTTAATGACCTCTAATTTATGATTTCTTAGCTATTAGATACTTTTATCTAATATAACTCCACTTTTATACTTTACGCGATTTAGTCCTTTTTATCAAATTGACTAATTAAACGATAAAATTTCTAAACGAAATTTTCACACAATCATTAAATCATACTATAGACATTAAAATAATAAAATAAATATTTTTATTTTAAATTTTTTTCCCCGAAACCACTATTCTGATTTGACTAAAAACGAGTTGTTACATTTTTTAGATGAGTTGAATCCATATATATATATAATGTTGAGTAATCTAAAGAATTGATATTTTGAAATTGCTATTATGAATTTTGTGATACTAATGATGGTTAAATTGAAAAACCAATTCTCTGAAATGCTATTTGATTGTGATTATCCTATGCACTATTATGTCTTATTGAGTGTTTGCATTGATTTTCTTATGATTGAACTCACACTGAGTGTTATACCTCACTCCCCCATTTATTTCCATCCTTACAGATAATCCATTAGGTTAGGATGCAAACACGGCATTTGGAGGGTCTCGACTCTATTTTATTTATTGAATTGTTTTAGGCTCATTATTTGATTTATTTTATTATTTAAAATATGCATAATTTTATTTTAAACTGTGCCATGAGACTTAGGATTTGTTCTCTTTTAGCATGCATGATATTTAATTTGATTTTAGGATATTAAAATATAAATATTAATTAATTATGCATTAACCTCGATTTTATTAAAAATATAACCAACAATCACTTTTTCGTTGTTAGGTTATAATTAAATTTTGATTAAAAAATAAGTTGGTGATTAAATAAGTTCTCAAAAAGGATTCACCGTTACATAGGTTAGCTAATCTAAATCAATATTCATAACTTGCAAGTTTTCTGAAAATACACTAAAGATTCTTCTTAAATTAATCAAATATTTTAAAATGATTGTTTTCAAAACTCTGATAGCTTACTGGGTCATTTCGGTGGCTAATATAATCTTTTGAATTCGGGTCTAACATCTAGGTTAGGTTGGGGAGGTTACACTAGAGGAGAAAGACAAACTAACATTGACCAAAACACCAGGAGGTTTAGAAACTAACCAAAGATGTTGATTGAATCTTAGCTTAGTTGGCATCAACATTGTTGCCAATGCAAGAGGACATAAGTTCAAGTGTACTGAAGCACATTATCCTCTTATTTAAAGGTTGGGGAGGTTACACTAGAGGAGAAAGGCAAACTAACACTAACCACAACACTAGGAGGCTTAGAAACTAACCAAAGATGTTGATTAAGTCTTAGCTCAATTGGCATCAACATTGTTGCCAATGCAATAGGACGTGGGTTTAAATGCACTGAAGCGCATTATCCTCTTATTTAAGGGTTGGAAAGGGGTTGTAGGTAATTCTAGGCATTGTATCAAAAAATGAATATCAAGAATTGTGATGCTACACTTATATGAAAGGAAGTGAATAAAAGAAAAAGAAAAAGAAACTAACCAAAGATGCACCACATTGATCAATTGCTAATAACTGCATCCTAGCCCCGCCATCGTTAGATCATTCCAACAACAAACTCCAATTATTCAATTAACTCCTGCCAAAGGCCCCTAAGATACTCCAATAACGGTTACTTATAGATCTAGAGGCACTCTTACCTCAACAAATCTTGTATATACTACACTAGAACAAAACTAAAACAAAAGCTAAATTTAAAAGTCGATTTATGAAAATATTTTCTACTTATAATTTTCGAAAGCTGAATTTAGAACTTGATTTAATGAATTTTTTTTCATTTATATGGATTTAAACTAGGGTCAATTCATTTAACATCAAAAATTATTGTTTTTAACTTTTACAAAATAAATTTAATGAAAACAATGAAAGCAACTTTTTAAATTTTCTTAATTTTCACACATTTTTATTTTCATTTTTTAAAAATTATTTTTAAAAATTTTAACTTAGTTTTATTTTATTTTTTTATTTTTAAAAATTTTTAAAAGATAAAAATAGCATATGTTTCTCAAAGCCAAACAGACTATCATTTTTTTAGAAATTGGTGGTTTTCTGTAAACCTATGTTACTACAAGAACGACTACGAAAGGGTTGAAAATGAGACTTTCAGAAAAAAAAAACTAATGAATAATCTTAAATATTTTAGGCTCCGACTTTAATATATATAATTTGTAATTTCTTTTAGAGGATTATGTATAAAAATATGTTGGCAGATTATAATATAGAATCAATTTAGTATAAAGTATAGCAAAAAAACGAATCGGAAACAATTGGACAAAACCCACACATAACACATGTATAAGATAAAATGAAGACTCACATATTGTAATTACACATTATAAAATTTGAACTTTGGTGTCAAGGATTCAAGGCCGCTATCTAAGTAAAATGGTAAATTTACAATTTAACCCAAAATCTATGCTTTTCTACGGATCACTAGGAAAAAAATAGATCAAGAAGATTTGGGGACTATAATGATGGTTGTTTTCTTTTATGTGTTCATTATTCAATATAAACAAATATATACCATTATTATCTAACGGTAAGTTATAAAAAAAAAACCCAAAGTTGGAATATAATTTTAAATTCTTAACTAAGTTTGTATAAATTATGAATTTAATTTTTATATTTTAATTTAATCAATTTTAGTTCTTATAATTTTTATAATGATTAATTTTGGTGTTTGTATATTTTAAATTTTGAAATTTCATTCTTGACTTAAAAGGTAACACTAAAATTTGTTTATTTCTGCTATAAGTATCTATGTGAATTACAACTATTAAATTCATTAATTAGTTTTTTAGAAATATGTGGAAATAATAAACTGACATAAGATTACACATGTGATAATATATTTTACAAATCAAATTTTTGAAATTGTAAAACTTTTTTTAATGAATTTAACATCTACTATTTGATTAGAATTGAAATTACAAAATTAACAAAACACCAAAATTGAAAGTGACCAAATTAAAATATAAAACTAAATCCATAACTTATATATAGTATAGGGATTAACAACATATTTAAAACAACCTTACAAGTAAGGTTGGTCGATTTCTAACAAATCTCTATATTAATTAATCAGATAGAAAACAATTTCATGATGCCTTGTTATTTATTTATTTATTTATTTAGCATAATGTTTTTTTTATAAGGTACATGCAGTTATATAATCAATTCCATGATTCCTAACGGCAACATAATTTCACAATTAATTTTTCGTTTCATAATCTTCTAACAGTAGATAAAACAAATTCAACCATACCTATTATATTATTTTCTCCAAATTATAGCTGTCGGCTCTTTTAGTCATTTTCTGTTTAGCAGACCTGCTCATATAAATATTTTCTTTAAAAAAAAAAAACAAAGTCAAGCCATTTTTTTTAACCTTGTTGAAGGACAAAATAAGGAGAAGGTGAACGATAACAATTCACACGTTGAAGAAGTGTTGAGAGTCGTTAAAGGAGTGAGGTATATAGTGTTTAAAGGTGGAGTGTTCTAGAAGAGGAACAAGAAGGCGAGGGGGTATATTTACCATGCACTAAAGAAGTGTATTCTAAAATTTCTAAATAAAGAGTTAGAAATTTTGATAAATGTTAGACATTTTGGTTTTGGTATAGTGTTATAAATTTTAGTATAACGTTAAAAATTTTAATATGTTTATTTTTTCTCTAAGCATATAATTGAACCCCCGATATTTATAGGCCAAGTCAATCTCCCTTTGTCCTTGACACGTTACCTGCATCTATCTTGTCATGGTTGACCGCTCAATAAATAAAGTAATCCTTTAAATAAGCAATAATGCCATTAATATGGACTTCATAGGGCCCACATGTATGATTCATGTAAAGAATAACCCCAACACCTATCCTTGGCGAGGCAAATTAAGGGAGTTTTACGTGTTGCACATGTACTCGCTTGTGAGGCTCAAAGCTAGCGAGATGTTGCTGTGAAGTCATGGTCGGCAAGGTTGTGATTAGGTGAAGTAAGGGTGGTGAGGCTTGCTCTAGAGAGGTATTGATAACAATTATCCCTCCAGTCGATGGGAGGCTATAAAGTGACATGCCTCGAGATGATTTGCCTCATTGTTTGTTATGAGTAATTACACGTGTAGCGCATATCTGGTGAGGAAAAAGCACGTTTTGTGCACATGGGAGGTTATGCAAATATTTCAATTAAATTTAAGGTATGTGTCTTTTGATTTCTTATTAGCTAATAAAGAGAACATGTGTCTAACATCACATCGGTTGTGGAAAGATGTGTCATTTTAAAATCTTCTCTTACATGGCTTGGTCATTATAAATAGAAAAAAAAAATCTCTCTTGAAATTTTAAAGGGTGCTTTAGAGAAATCTTACATTGTTCGAGTTACTTGTTGGAGTTTTATGTCAAATTCATTTTTGGTAAGTTTTTATTTATTTTTCTTTCTTTGTGTGTTAGATTTTTAGTTGAAAGTTTAGGAATAAAAAAGGTTTTGCACTTTGTATATAATGGCTAATGAAAGTAGTCGAATGAGGAGTGGCGAGGGGTTGTAAATAGGGAAAGAGATAAGCTTAAGCCAGTTCATGTAGAATGACGGCGATAAAGAAACAAATATAAGGAGTTTCTTATTGTTGTAACTGGGAATGAATGGTCGTGCAACACCAAAGAATTAGAGATGGTAAAAATGCTAGACGTGAGGTACATTATATTTCCAAATTATGCATTTGATTTCTCAGTTCCATATGGGGTAAATTGTATAAGTGATGTGGTTGGGACTGATGTACAATTTTTTAAGTTGAATTCCATTTGTCTCTGCATCCCTTCTTTCGCAAGGCATTGAAAGAGTACGACATAACTCTTGGCCAACTAGCGGGCTTCTCAAGATGGACATTAATGTATATTTTTTTTCTTATAAACTACTACGCAAGAGGCAAACCCCCAATGTTAACTGCCTTTAGAAACATGTATAGGTTCGTAATATCCAATACTGAGCATTGCGAGTTATGGTATACTTCACACCTCACCCAAACAAGCAGTAGAAAATAAAAAAATACGTGAGCATCTTTTCCTTAACAAACACAAACACATATTTATCAAGCAGAAAAACAAGGAGTTTGTTTGATTTTTCTATTTGTTGGTTTACGCCAAGTAGCGAACAGTGCACAAAAATCTCAAATTTGGAGAACATATTTGAAAAAGCTCTATACACTCACTATAGATGGGGTCACCCTTCGAAGATAGAAGAGTTAGTGAGCATAAAGAAAATTTAGAAGTATTGCTTAGAAGAGAAGAGTTCCAACAACTCCAAGCAGATGACCTTAGGCGAGCTGTAAATGTTGATAAGTTGTTATCAAGGAAGCTTGGCCGCAAGATGCCATGGATACACTAGGTTCAATAATTTTAAGAAAACTGAGTGAACTTGAGGCTTTACATTTATTATAAGTGTAGTAAACATAATTGTCACTATAGAAGTTCTATAAGTGAAGATTGTTTATGATGAACCTAATAAAGGTGAGGATATTGGTATTGTTGTCGATACAAGCTTTGTCAAGACTTATAACTCCGTGATTAAAATTGTCAAAGGTGAAGTGTCTTTGGATGATAGACTCACCTAGTTTAGATGATGATACTTTGGATGTAACCTTTTGAATACTTATTACAATGAAGTTAGGAGATATTATGTTGTTTACACTAAGGAAGAGCAATTTTCAGTTTTAACAAAAAAAAAATGAAAACTGAAAAAATGGATCGATTCAATTTTTCGATTTTAGATTAGTCAAGTTGGACTGGTTGGCCGATTTTGACCTCGACTTAATTAATTAATTCAGTCAATTATCAATTTTTGAATCTTGAAATTGAACAAATTAAAAAGCTGACTTGTTTTATATAATTTTTAAAATTATTACAAATCATATATATCTAATATTAATCATTCATATATATTCTAAGTTAGTTTAAGTTTTGATATATATTTAATTCTATTTAAAATGGATCCCTTTTTATAATTAAATTTTAAACATTGTTTTCTTGCGAGTAATAATAATTATATATTGTTACATTCATTTTCAACTCTTCCCTAAAACCCTTCAAAATTTCAATGCTCCCCCATAATTTTATTTATAATTAATATTATATTTCCACATTCCTATAAATTTTCTCAACACATTCTTCATTACTTGATTCCGTAAATCACAATAATTAATTGTATCTGAAATACTGCCACATTATTAGTATTTAGACATTTTTATTGCAGGCAATCAGGCAATATTTTGGTCCCATTATATTCATTAATTGTAATGTTTTTCCAACCTCTTCCTCTAAACTTGACAATTTAAAAATACATCTTCATAAATTTTAATAATAATTTCAATTTATTTACCTTATTTTTCTATCATTGAACAGAAAAACCATTTATTTTAAAAACTGTTATATATATTACATGTAACACTTAAAACTGCCTCACAAATATATATATATATCCTTGTGGATCCCTAGAATTTTTACTCATGAACTGCTTAAATTTCTGTCATGTGTCCTACAATAAATTATATAAAAGTTATAAATCAAATTTTTATTTATAATATTAAGTAATTAGTAAATATGATGACATTAAATAATTTAATTTAATTTTTCATAAATTTATTACCTTAATTTTAGGTATTTGATATTTAAATAACCAATATAGGTACATGATTGTAAAAATATATATATAATTGTTTAAATTAATGATTTTACAAAAAAGTCAAATTTTATATTTTTTAAAGGTTAAATCACTATTTGATGGTAGAACTTAATAATTACTCTTATATTAGGTTTTGATTTTTTTTTCAAGATAATCCCTAAATTTGATAAATATATTAAAACCAAGTCTATACATTATAGCAATGTTTTTACCCAAACATGGAAATTTCAGTTAAGGAACAAATTTAAAAGAAGACATTTATGCCGATTGAGAATTGGCTGATTGGCATCAGTATTATTATCAGTGTAGGGGACGTGGGTTCAAGTGCGTTAAAGTGCATTATCCTCCTATTCTATAGTTGGGGAGTGACTATAAATAATTTTAGATATTGTATAAAAAATAAAAAAATATGATAAGAATCTACAATAAAACTAATATTAAAGAAAATTACTTAATTACTCTATATATATTTTTTAAAACCTCCCCAACTAGTTCTCACTTCTTCAATTTTTTTATTCTTTACATGAGTTACCTAAATTTCAGGCTTGATATTCATTCACTTAAATTTTTATGGAAAACAATTCCTTTGATGCTTTTTACTAAATTCATCTCCTTTACAAAAAAAAAATAATAATAGAATTTTAAAATGAAACCGTGCAAAATCCCTTGATATTTTTTTTCTTTTTTTGTAAAGTTGACTAGAGTTCAGAGTAATTTTGCAAAAATAAAAAAAAAATCCACTTTTTAATTTCAATAAAATCAATTTAATTGCTGGAAATCCATTAATGTGCCAAATAATTCAAAAACACTTACGAAAATTTGGCCTTATGTAAATTCATTACCGTGGAGGTAAACTATGAAATGAAGATTAGAATAAGAAGCAAAATTTGATTTAATGACCCAAAATAATTAATTAGATTTACAATTCAGAGATACATTTAATGTAAACAAGGGTACAAAAAACTACCTTTCAGAATTGTTTTATGATTAGAAGAATTTAGTTGGCATAGAAGAAGATATCAGGACAAGCATTTGAACAAGTGTAACTCATACAGGGAAGGCTGCATCAAAGCTACAAGCAGTTTGACTGCCCAGGGGATTCAAAATATCAAGCTTAAAGCAGAGCTGAAAAAATTGTTCTTCAAGGAATAAATAGTTTCACTAAGTCTTCAATAAATTCAAATTAGAATATTAGAAAAATATTATAATACATACATGCAAACTAAATTAAAGATAATCTAAATATCCTTTCCAGAAGCTTATTAATAGGATAGAGCTCTAGGCGTTATCGATATTTCACGTTCATAAACATATTAAATCAAGTCACTAAGTTGCGCTCTAATTTAAAAAATTTCAAACATGTATATCCTTTCCCTTAAATAGGCTTTCGATACTTAAAACATGTCTAGTGGCGGCGCAGGACAAAACCGAGAGCGTTTGATAAACTTTGGGCACCTTGGAAAATTTTCCTTATCTTAAAGTGTTACACGCCCGTGTAGATGGGCCGTGTGGACTCACACGCCCGTGTGACTTGGAACATGCCCATGCCCTTCGGCCGTGTGCAACACTGACTTATCAACACGACTGTGGCACACGCCCATGCTGCCTGCTCGTAGGCAACACTGTCTTTTAGACACGGCAAGGACACACGCCCGTGTGGCCTACTCGTGTGCGTTTTTGGTTTAAAATTTTAAGTACAGGGGACACACGGCAATAGCCCAACCCATGGGATAGAACCGTGTGTCACACTCGGCCTAGACACGTGCCCGTGTGTTTGACCATGTGGACCCTAATAGGCTATTTTCCAAGCCTTAATCACCCCTTTCTACTCCTTATACCTAGTAGTTACCAAGTTCGAAGGAAAACATGATTATACACTTGTAAATAATCTTGATAAAACTAATTGTATGGAAACCTCATATCATTGGTTTCATACATGAAAGGTTATTTCCCATTTAGTGTTTATGGGTTTCCATGTCACTTTAATTCGTCCAAAATTGGCTCGTTCATGTAACTCATTGCCAATTGGTAACAACCCATCACCTGTAAATAAAACCATACAAAAATTCATATATCATAGCCTACTTCAATTAAGCCAAATTTTCATGGCCATATACAAAAAGATAAACATATTTTTACATGCCTTCATTTGGAAAATCAAATGACACATATAACAAAATACTCAAAAATCCTATACATGCCATTGAACAAAATAAAAATGTCTTGATTCCAAAGCTTGACTAGTTGATAGTGTGTCGACTCTCCAATCTTCTTCCAGTCCTTATGAGTCCTCGAGCTCTGTGAAATAGGGAAAAAGAGAGGGGTAAGCATTTACATGCTTAGTGAGCTCGAATAACAGGAAAGTAAACTTACAGAGTAATTATCATACATCCATATTTAAATCATGTAATCATCAATCATGAAATGATTCCCTATCACATACACTCAATCAATGAGTTAGTCACATAACAAAGCATCATGTAATTTATGTAGGTGAGCTCATTATTCGTCATCTTAATGACATACATCATATTAATCCCGTTGAGTTTCTAGGAAATCTCGATGGAATACCCATTATCCTTCAATTCTTATGAATGATCATTTCACATATATGCACTCCCGCGAACCTCGCATCCTATGGCGGGATTACTAGTCCAGGCTAAATCCCCCATATGATGAACTAATAAGGTGATGTCGGGATTACCAGTCTAGGCTAAATCCCTTATAACGACAAACACCCTTAATGAGCTCGGATCTGAATTACCAGTCTAGGCTAAATTCAGACCCCATATTGGATTACCCTTCCAGTCTAAATCCATAATGCACACATATTCTTCGGAAGGCTCGATCATTCAAGGAACACCCGTCCGGGCTAGATCCTTTTCATAATTGAGATCATGGATTACCCGTCTGGGCTAAATCCTTACTGCAACACATGCAGGATCTCAAATTACATGTAATTATGGGTTACCATCGAATTCTCTTTATCAACCTCAACCGAGACATTTTTCACATGTTACCATCAAATATGCATTTCTATGATATTTCATGCCAATAATAAATGCAATCATTATGCATTCATAAATCATACAATTATGCATATTAGGGGTTTACTTTAAGTTATCCGAACTTACCTGGTAATTATTTTGGAGTTGTGTTTCAATTATTCCGAAACCTTGTGTTTACCTTGATCGACCTCCAAAATTTGTTCCTCGGGGTCTATAACAACAAAATTATATCATTAATACCCCACATTATACATCACAAGTCTATTTCTCACCCCGGTTCAAATGACCATTTTGCCCCTAACTTTTGATATTTTTACGATTTAGTCCCTAGGCTCGTATAATGAAACACATGCAATTTCTACCTTACTCAAGCCTAGCCGAACACTTTTCCCTCTTATGTAGCCTACATTTCCATTATTTTCACATTTCTACCACACATTTTACAACTTTTGCAAAAAGGTCCCTTTAGGAGTTTTTCATGAAAATCACCTAGGAAAAGTTGTTTAACACTCTTCAAACTTTCATAGTCCTCCATAAAACATCAAAATACAAGTAACTCATGCATGGGTAATTTTTTAAACATGAACCCTAGCATGAAATATGGGTAGAAATGGAGAGAATAAGCTACCGGGACTTCAACATTACGAAGAACATTACAAACGGGCTTAGGAGCACTTACTAAGGAGCTTGGAAAGCTTGAAAATCGTAGCTATGGAAAATATAGAAATTTTGGAAGCATGGAGAAGAAGAATTGCTGATTTTTGGTTCATTTTCCCATTTTATTTCACTTAAATGCCAAATGACCAAAATGCCCTTAGGCCCTTTCTTTGAAATTTCATCCATGCAACCCATTTTTTTCCAAGAATTTAGAAATTGGAAAAATTACTCTCCAAGACCTTCTAATTCACAACCCAAAATAATTTCATACAAATTGCTTCTAGAATCCATTTGCAATTTATTCAATTTAGTCCCAAATTTTTCAATTGGGCACTTACTCAAAGAATTCCTTCATGAAACTTTAACATATATATATTTTCATATTCTAAGACTCGTAATAATCATAAAATAAATATTTTTATGTCAGATTTGTGGTCCCGAAACCACTATTCTGACTAGGCCCTGTTTTGGGATGTTACAATATTTGCCGCTAGTAGAATTCGCCTACAACAATAGCTTTCAGACGAGTTTGGAGATGGCACCTTATGAGGCCTTGTATGGCAGGAAGTGTCGAACTCCATTGTACTGGACAGAACTTAAGGAAAATCAGATTCACGGAGTTGATTTGGTTAAAGAAACTGAAGAGAAAGTTAAAGTGATACGAGACTGTTTGAAAGCGGCATCGGATAGGCAAAAGTCATATACTGATCTGAAAAGAAAGGTAATTGAGTTTCAAGTTGGAGATAGAATATTCTTAAAAGTATCTCTATGAAAAAAAGTGTTGAGGTTTGGCCGAAAAGGCAAACTGAGTCCTCGATTTATCGGACCGTACGAGATCATTGAAAGAGTTGGACCATTAGCCTATCACTTGGCATTGCCACCTGTAATGGAAAAGATTCACAATGTGTTCCACAAATCTATGTTAAGGTGATACTGATCAGACCCCTCTCACGTGATTTTGTCGACTGAGATTGAAATTCGACCGGACATGACCTATGGAGAGGAACTAGTTAAGATATTGGCTCGTGAGGTTAAACAACTGAGGAATAAAGTTGTGGCCTTAGTAAAAGTTTTATGGCATCGACAAGATGTATAATAGGCTACATGGGAACCAGAAGAAACCATAAGAAGCCAATATCCAAATCTGTTCACTGGGAAGACTTTCGAGGATGAAAGTCCCTAAGGGGGAGAAGTGTAACATCCCAAAATAGGGCTAGTAGGAATAGTGGTTTCGAGACCACAAATTCGACATCAAAATATTTATTTGATAATTATTGTGAGGCCTAGAATATGAGAATGTGCATGTGTTAAAATTTCATGAAGGAATTCTTTAAGTGCCCAATTGGAAAATTAAGGACTAAATTGAATAAATTGCAAAACTTGGATTCTATAAGCAATTTGCATGAAATTGCTTTAGATTTTAAAATAGAAGGTCTTAGGGAGAAAGTTTCCCAATTTCTAAGTTTTTGGACAAAAATGGGCTTACATGGATGAAATTTCAAAGAAAGGGCTTAAGGGTATTTTGGTCATTTGGCATATTAATGAAATAAAATGGGAAAAAGAAAGAAAAAATCAGCCATTCTTCTCCCTTGTCTAGCCAAAATTCCTAAGCCACCATAGCTACGGTTTCCAAGCTTTTCAAGCTCATTAGTAAGTGCTCTCAAGCCCCAATTTTAATGTTCTTTGTAATTTTGAGATCCCGGTAGCTTACTCTCTCCATTTCTACCCATATTTCACGCTAGGGTTCATGTTTAAAAATTTACCCATACTTGAGTTACTTTTATTTTGATGTTTTATAGAGGAATATGAAAGTTTGAGGTGTGTTAAACAGCTTTTCCTAGATGATTTTCATGAAAAACCCCTAAAGGGACCTTTTTGCAAAAGTTGTAAAAATGTGATAGAAATGTGAAAATAATGGAAAATGTGGGCTACCATAAGAGGAAAAAGTGTTCGGCTAGGCTTGAGTAAGGTAGAAATTACATGCGTTTCATTATATGAGCCTAGGGACTAAATCATAAAAATGTGAAAAGTTATGGGCAAAACGGTCATTTGGACTTGGGTGGAATTTAGACTTGAAATGTATAATTTGGAGTGTTAATGATCTATTTTTAATGTTATAGACCCCGAGGAACAAATTTCGGAGGTCGATCAAGGAAAATAAAAGGTTTCGGAATAACCGAAACACGACACCGAAACGAGTACCAAGTAAGTTTGGATAACTTAAAGTAAACACTCAATGTGCCTAATTATATTATTTATGAATGCATGATGATTACATTTATTAATAACGTGAAATTCTATGAAATGCATGTTTAAGTATGAATTGTGATAAATGTCTCGGTTAAGGTTAAAAAGGGAATTCGATGGATAAACCATGATTGACATATGTAATGAGGTCCTGCATGTGTTGCAGAAAGGATTTAGCCCGGACGGGTAATCTATTGATCTCATTTATAAAATGATCTAGCTCGGACGGGTGTTCCTTTGAATGGTCGAGCCTCCCGAAGAATATGTGTGCATTATGGATTTAGCTCGGATGGATAATCCGATTAGGATCTAAATTTAGCTTGGACTGGTAATTCAGATCCGATCTCAATAAAGGTGTTTGTTGTTACAAGGGATTTAGCCTGGACTGGTAATCCCGACATCACCTTATGAGTTCATAAAATGGGGGATTTAGCCTGGACTGGAAATCTCGCCATAAGATGTAGGTTCGCGGGAGTGCATATCTGAAACTGTAGCACCCCAAACCCGGCCCAGAAGTTATGGCCGGATCCGGCATGCCACATAAAAAACGTAAAAAAAAATTCCATTCTAAGTCCATAAAATCGTACTTGATGTTCAAAAGATTAATTCATTAAAGGTTAAAGTGAATAGAAGCTGTGCACCAGGTAGGAAACCGGAAAAGAGGTGGTGAGTCCATCGGACTGCTTCAGTAGCAAGCTCCCTTCGGATCCAATCCTAGACATGCATACCGCCATTGCCACACTTTAACGTCATGGATATTTCTAGGAAACCGATTTGATTAAGTCATTTTTAGGAAAAGTGATTAATTTTGGAAAATACTTTCATTGTGGAAGCTTTGCTTGTTGTCGTGTTATTTTGAAATCAACTGTTGTTTTTGAAAACGCGCCCTAAAGCTATCCAATTTCAACAGTTACAATAAGTATTACCTATCTTAGTAATGCATATAAAAACCATCAAAAATAATTAAGCAGCCTTATTACATTTGAAAACCCAAAACTTCAAACGTAAATAAAAGGATGTCCAGTTCACCAGAAGAAAATCAAACTTTCAGAACGGGTGGCCACTCCGAATTCCCTCACAGCTCCAAGCCCACTATGGTTGGGGATTTCCTGTGTGGATGAAAATAAAAGGGGTGAGTTTGGGGAAACTCAGTGTATAAAATAACCCAACCATAGCCTATATCAGCTCAAACCACAAAAATAGAATAAGTTGGCCTTAGCCCAGAACAGAATTCAGAATAAAGCCCATAGGCCCATAACAGAACAGAACAGATATTACATGTTTATGCAGAAACCCAACCTAGATTCATCCATAACACCCCCGTACCAGCGTTACACCATGTGGGGAGACTACTCGACCCACCCAACCGCTACACACCACAGAATTTGCAGCATGGCTGCCAGAACAGATAATGTGATAGAGTCACCAGATACAGATAATCGTGGTAGGGCCACCAGAACAGATATATGTGGCAGAGCCACCAGATTAGATATTTGTGGCAGAGCCACCAGATCAGATATTTGTGGCAGAGCCACCAGATCAGATATTTGTGGCATAGCCACCAAAACGCTTCCTCCATAATATAACCCATGTCCCCATGCAACAGATATATAATCATGGCATACATCATACAGAATCAGATCGTCATGCTTTTCAGTCAAAATTAACCCTAGGGGTATAACGGTAATTTTACACCTAGGGGTATAACAGTAATTTTCCATACATAGGGGTATTATAGTAATTTAGCTACTTTTAGCGTTTTCATGCATATCCTACCTATTTACGTACTATTAGAACACTTACCGTGCATACTTACCGAATTGGGCCCGTTGGCCCATGAACTCGATCTTTGGCCCATTAAGCCCAAATTATCAAAATGTACGAAATCGCGCGTACAGCAGTTTATTACTTTAGATTACCAAATATACAAACCCAACTATCTTACGAGCATTCGCACACTCGCAAATTCCCAAAATACCGACTTTTCGGCATTTCGGCTTTTCCCAATCTAGTCTATGAGAGGGTGTCAGTTACACACCTGTTTGCGACAATATGCTGACGAGATCCACACACGAACCGCCTACAATTGGATTACTAACACGTTAATCTAACTATTCAAATACAAACTACGTATTAACCCCTTAAAATATTCAGCCAACCACACCTACAGATCATAGTAAGCTTATAAGAAATCAATAAGCAACTCATTAACAAATTTTTGTCAATGTTTACCACATAATCATAATTTCACTGCAAGCTGTCTTCCTGAGCAATAGTCACTAAATTATTTATAACTGGAGCTACAAAACTCCAAATCAAGTTCCGTTAATTTTCCCTGAAAATAGACTCATATATCTTCTATCCATAAAATTTTCAGAATTTTTGGTTTAGCCAATCAATACCAGAATTTTCTCAAAGTTTCCCATGTTTCTCTATTTGACTAATCTGACCACCCTTCATTACGAATCAAATTTCTCATTGTACAGAATTCAAAATATGTTCTTGTTTATTTAATTAGAAACTAGACTCAATAAGCTTTAATTACATAATTTATTCAGCTTCTAATTCTTCTCCCACAATTTATGGTTATTTTCCAAAGTCACGTTACTGCTGCTGTCCCAAGCAGATTTATTACCAAATCACTCTTTCACACATACCTTGCATGCATGTTATTTAAACATGTATATCACCAATCGATCATCACATATCTATGATTTTACTTAAGTATAATCTCCATTTCATCATTTTAAAGCACAACATGTTAGCCGATTTTTCCCTTTAGCATCTAAGGCACATGCATGCTCATTTGTTTGGCTCAACTTCACCTATCTTCCATTTTTCATCACAAGAACATGAAACAACAACCATTTCCTTCATTTTAATTCATGACTAAATGCTCACAACACAACTAAAAATCAAAATATACTTCAAGAGTTAAGGTAGAATCAAAAAGAACTCATGAACCTCAAAATAGAAGCAAGGTACCAAGAACTTACCTTCAATTTTCCTCCTCCTAATGACCGAATACTCAAGAGCTTTCTCCTCTCCTTTCTCTTCTCTAACTTTCAGCTATGATGAACAAAGATGGACAAAACTTTGTTCTTTTCACCCCTTTTTCTTTTAATAAAATTTCATAATTCATTCATTTAATTCTTTAATACAAAAGACATGAAATTCTTATCATGAAACATTTACCTAACCCATTATCATGAAACATTTACCTAACCCATTATCATGGAACATTTACCTAACCTATTATCATGAAACATTTACCTAACCCATTATCATGGAACATTTACCTAACCTATTATCATGGAACATTTACCTAACCTATTATCAATTTGTATCAATTTGTAACATAAATTATGGATATCAAGTGTACATTTTGTCTACAACAACATGATGACTGGCCACTTCATGTAAAATGGGAGGTTTGTCATGCAAATCCTCCTATTTTGCACTCCTATTTATTTGGCCACTTCAATTTAGCCTATAGCATTTTCAAACATTTTCACATAGGTCCTATTTCATAATTTCACCCCCTTTTTCTTATGGAACAAAAATTAACTAAAATTGTCGGGTTCTATCTTAAGTTTGGGCTTTCTAGAGGCCCACTAACATAATTAAACCTATGCCAACATTCACAGAATTCCCGAAAATTGGGGCGTTACAGAAACGATCATTGTACGAATTAATGGTAAATGGATATTCCATTGAGATTCCTAGAAACTGAACGAGATTAATGTGACATACATATACAAATGAGATGTTGAATGATGAGCTCATCTAAGATAACTTTCATAGTGCATTGTTATGTGACTAACTCATTGATTGAGTGTAAGTGATAGGGAAGCCATCCTATGCTCATTGAATTTATTGCCCAATTTGATTTCATGCTAATTACTTGGTAAGTTTACTTTCTGTTTATTCGAGCTTACTAAGCATGAAAATGCTTACCCTTCTCTTTTCCCTTTCTCTCACGGAGTTCGAGGAATCGTAAAGATTGGAAGACAGTTGGAGAGTCAACATACTATCAAATAGTCTAGCTTTGGTATAAAGACATTTCTAAATTGTTCAATGGCATGTATAAATCTTTTGAGTATTTTTTTATATGTGTCATTTGATTTGCCAAATGAAGGCTTGTAAAGATAAATCTATCTTTTTGTTTATGGCTATAGAGATCGGCTTATTTTGAAGTAGGCTAGGATCTACAAAATTTCCATGCAAGTTTATAATCATGTGCGATGGTTAAATTCCAATTGGCCATGAGTCATAAGAATGAGCCAATCTTGAACGTATTAAAGTGGTATGACAACTCATAAATACAAGATGGGAAATAACCTAGCATGCACGAAACCAATGATATGAGGTTTCCATGCAATGAGTTTTTGCAAAGATCATTTATGAGAGCATAATTATGTTTTACTTTATTTTAATATTCATTAAGTATAAGTGTTAAAAGGGGGTGACCATAGGCTTGGAAAATAGATTAGTAGGGTTTACACGGTTGGGTACACGGGCATGTGCCTAGGCCGTGTGTGATACATGGGCCACACCCGTAGGCGTGTGGCATTATCGTGTGTCCCCTGCATCTAAAATGGTAAGTTTGTTAAATGAACACGGGCTAGACACACATGCGTGTTCTTGGCTGTGTGAATTTAACAGAATGCTCAAGTCTTGCACACGGGGCGATTGCACGAGCGTGTTCCAAGTCACACGGGTGTGTGACACTTCAAGTTAAAAGAAATTTTCCAAGGTGCCCAAAGTTTATCAAACGTTCTCGGTTTTATCCCGCACCATCTCTAGGCATGTTTTAGGTCTCGAAGGCCTGTTTAAGGGGAAAGATATACATATTTGAAAAGTTTGAAATTAGAACTTAACTTAGTAACTTGATTTAATATGTTTATGAATGTAAAATCCCGGTAAGGCCTCGAGCCCTACCCTGGCGTCGGATACGAGTGAGGGGTGTTACACCACTTACCCCCTAGACCAGCAGGCTCTTTATGTCATAAAATACCCATATTTAATTAAGAAGCTTACTGACTACAGACAAGATTAATTTAAGTAAGAAACAAAATTTTTGCACAAGCCAAGGCTTGAACCCAAGACTTCTTAGACACTTCCCAGAACACTTAACCACTTAGGTAGACACACAGTTGTGTCACTTACTTGCACAACTAAACATTTATGTGTTGCCTCCTAACTGTTCCCATGCTCAAAACCTAATACTTCTAGGCCCCAAATTTGGGGCGTTACATAAATTGTAAATAGAAATATATTGTGTTGAACTGTCAGAATGGTGAGTTACTCCATGTTGAATTTGATAAACTTGTTGGGTTATCTAATGTGATTTTAGCAATTTCAGCACAGTAATATATCAGAAAAGGGTGTGATGCTTATCTTGCATATGTTTTGGATACTAAAGTATCTAAGTCAAATATTTAGTCAGTCCCAGTTGTTTGTGAATTTCTTGATGTATTTCTGAAAGAATTACCTGGTTTACCACTAGTTAGAGAAGTGGAGTTCTCTATAGACCTTGTTCTGGGGACAACACCAATATAAATAGCACCTTACATAATGGCTCCTACCAAATTAAAAGAATTGAAAGCACAGTTGTAAGAATTGATTGACAGAGGCTTTTCTCAACCCAGTTTTTCACCTTGGGGTGCATCGGTTTTGTTTGTAAAGAAGAAAGATAGATCATTGAGATTGTTTATTGATTATAGGCGGCTTAACAAAGTCACAATAAAGAACAGGTATCTATTGCCTCGTATTGATGACCTATTTGACCATTTGAAAGGTGCCATTGTATTTTCAAAGATTGATCTTCGTTCTTGCTATTATCAACTACTGGTGAAAGAATCAGATGTTCCAAAGATAGCCTTCAGAACCAGGTACAGGCATTGTGTTTGCAATGAAAATCTAGCGACACTATCTATTTGGTGAAAAATGTCGCATCTTTACTATTCATAAGAGTTTGAAGTATTTGATGTCGTAGAAAGATCTGAACTTGAGACAGTGCAGGTGACTTGAATTATTAAAAGATTATGATATGATTATTGACTACCATCCGGGAAAAGCTAATGTGGTTGCTGATACCCTAAGTAGAAAGTCTTTATTTGCCTGGCGAGCGATGAATACTCGGTTATCATTATATGATGATGGTTTAATTATAGTTGAGTCAAAAACTAAACTGACATTTCTGCAACAGATCTGGGAAGATCAGAAAGATGATAGTGAGTTACAAGCAAAATGGATACAGTGTGAATCAACTTCTTATTCAGAATTTTAGATTGGCTCTGATGATTGTCTATTATTCAGAGACAGAATATGCATACCGAGGAATTCAGAATTGGTACAGAAGATTTTAATTGAAGCTCATAATGGTAATATGTCTATTCATCCTAGCAGTAATAAAATGTATAATGATTTGAAAAAAATGTACTGGTGGCTGGGAATGAAACGAGATATTTCTGAATTTGTATCTAAATGTTTGATATGTCAGGAAGTAAAAGCTAAACATCAGGTGCCTTCGAGATTATTACAGCCAGTTACGATACTGGAATGGAAATGGGAAAGAATTACCATGGACTTTGTATTAGGGTTACCCTTGTCTCCAAAGAAGAAAGATGTTATTTGGGTAATTTTTGATCGATTAACAAAGTCTGCACACTTTATTCCAGTACGTATGGATTTTTCCTTGGATAGATTGGCTGAATTATATGTTTTTGAGATTGTCAGATTGCATGGAGTGCTGGTTTCCATTATTTGTAATAGAAATCCTCAGTTTACATCCCCATTCTGGAACAAATTGCAAGAAGTTCTGGGTACTCAATTACATTTTAGTATTGCATTTCATCCTCAAACTAATGGATAATCCAAACGTGTTATATAGATTTTAGAAGATATGCTTCGGTGTTGTGTGCTTGAATTTGAAGTTAACTGGGAAAAGTATCTGCCTTTAGTTGAATTTGCTTATAATAATAGCTATCAGTCTAGTATTAAAATGGCACCGTATGAGGCTTTGTATGGTCGTAAATGTAGAACTCCATTATATTGGATAGAGTTCAGTAAGAAAAAGATATACGAAGTTGACTTAGTCCATCAAAAGTCTTATGCTGGTCTTAAACGAAAAGAAATAGAATTTCAGATCAGCGACAAAGTATTCTTGAAAGTATCACCTTGGAAGAAAGTTCTCCGGTTTGGCTGTAAAGGAAAATTGAGTCCACGATACATCAGGCCATATGAGATTACTGAAAGAATCAGACCTATTGCATATCAGTTACCATTACCACCAAAACTTGGTGAAATTCATAATGTTTTTCATGTGTCTATGTTGCGACGGTATCGGTCGGATCTTTCACATGTTATTTCTCCGACAGAAGTTGAGATTCAGCATGATATGATTTACAGTGAGGAACCGATCAAAATCTTGGCACGTCAAACAAAAGAGTTAAGAAATAAAAAGGTAGCATTGGTAAAATTTCTTTGGCAACGACATGGTATTGAAGAAGCTACCTAGAAACCGGAGGATACCATGAGAAAGCAATATCCAAATCTCTTTAATGGTAAGATTTTTGAGGACGAAAATTCTTAAAGGGGGAGAGTTGTAACAACCCGTTTTCAGTTAAATCGGAACAGTGGTTTCGAGACCACAAATCCAAGTTAGAAAGAAATTTTATTTTAATAGTATTGCATGGTCTGTATTATGATATGAATGTTATATGAAAATTCTAATAAGAAAATTTTACCGATTATGTGTTTAATTATGGAAAGGACCAAATTGCATAATATGAAAAAGTTGAATTTTAGTAGCTAGAAGGATCAAATAGCTATGGAATTCAAAATAAGAGGTCCTTATATTGTAATTAGACCATTAAATAAAATTTAGTAGATATTTTGATGATTCATCCATGGAAAAATTAAAAAAGGATAAGGGCTAAATTGGAAATGAAAATAATTAAAAGATGATAAATTAAATAAATGTTTAATATTATCATTTTTATATCATCTTCATCCCCAAATACATGGAAACCCTAGGAAAGAAAAAAACAAACTTTCTTGGCTTGATTAGGTATGTTTTCTTGTCCTATTTTTAGTAATTTTTATATTTTTGAGATCGAGATAGCTTAATCTAACTATTTTTGGGGTTTATTTGAAAAGATATCAAAGTAAAAAATTTTCCATGGATAAATATGCTGAAATTTTGAAATTTATGGTATAAAATGAAAGGTTGTTAATAGATAAACAACTTTTACAAAGAGAATTTTCATGAAATTGTGATTTAGGGACTAAATTCAAAAATTGTAAAACCCATGGAAAAATTTTGATTTTTAAGAAATTAATGGGATGCGATTAAGACATGTGAAAATTGGTTAGGCTTGCAATAAGGATTAAATTGCATGAATTTCATTTTCCGAGCCTAGGCACGAAATTGGAATTTATGAAAACTATAGGGGCAAAATGGTGATTTTGTCTAGGATGTGAATTGAATGTAATTGAATATGAAATGTGATAAATTAATGATTAAATTCATTTATATAGATTTGCATTACTCAAATTCGAAGCTAGATCAAGGAAAAGAAAAAAAATTCGGATTAGAAGATATTCATATACAACAAGTGTCAAGATAAATTCGTGTAACTAAATTGTGTTTATTTTATGTTTGAATTGAATGTGGTATGTGATTATATGAATTGTATGAATGATTAATAAATGAAAATAATCATATACCCGAAATTATTTGAATAATATTAAGTTCTGTTTGAATGATGAATTTTAATGGAGTTAAGTTTCGTTTGAATGATGAATTTCGATGGATATATGTGATTTCTCGTATTGAATATGGTTCTACATATGTTGCGGACAGAATATAGCTTGGATGAGCAATCCTTGTTATAGCCTTCTTGAGCATCCTGTTATATAGTTCCTGCGAGCATCCTGATTGATAGTGATTCTGCACGTATTGCTGGAAACACAAAAATGTGCACACTTTTTCATGCCTGTTTTAACTCAAATTCATACAGTTTCGGTAAAATTATTGTCGAAAAATATATAAATATTATAAAATAATTATTTTGTACTTAAATTATTAACATAATGGATTTTAATTAATTTTATAATAAATTTTGATTAATTTTGATTATTTTCGACAGATTTGCACAAAGGACGAAAATTGGCTCAACAAACACTACTAGAAGTTCAAAACCGAGAAGCAAATTGAAGTATCAAGGCGAACAAATTTTCAGCCTAAGTCGGTCCAATTATGTGTATTTATTCATGATATAATTAATTTTAATTTATATCCAATTTAATTTGGATTAAATAAATTATTATTAATTAATTATGAAAAAGTGGTCTAATTGAGCCGAACTGAGTGAACCAAACCGACCAAGAAGTCCCAAAATCGTCCATATGCTGACCCAAATCAGCTTATTGGCTGATTATTTAGCTTGCAAAGAGGCCCTTGAAGACTTGTTCAAGTTCCAAACAAACCTCTCTACAATTGGTGGCTTTATAGATTCGCCCCAAGCCTAAATTAGCAAAGTTGAAACTATCAACCTTGTCACATGTGTGACCAGCCAAGGGAGGGCTCTTTGGCTGATAATTTTAGCTATTTTTAGCAGCCCTCTTCAGCTATAAAAACCCCCTTAGGTTGGTAATTTGAAAAACATCTCAAGCATTCACATCTTTTCTCTCTTCTCTCCACTTTCTCTCTTCTTTTCCATTCCAAATTCCCTTGCTCTCTTTCCAATTTCTCCTCTTCGAAAAGGGACATTCATCAGCCATTTCGAGCAACAATTAAGTGTTCATAACAGCCTTGGTCGACGAGGAAAACGGAGAAGGAAGAAGGGAGCAACTAGTGAAGCCATGGAAAAACACTGGATTTGATTCTTGTTCCCTATCTCTTTAATTTTTGTTGTTGTTATGATGAAAATATATACGAACATTTATGTTGTTGTAATGGTTAATTTAATCAATTTAGCTTGAATTTAATTCGTGTTAGGTTGATTGCATTTCTATGCTAAATTTGTTAGAATTGTGTTTATGTTGTTATAGGCCTCAGTAAAATGCTTGATTAAGTAAAATCATGTCTAAGTTATTATTGCATTATAATTGTGAGGTACCTAATGAATTAATTATTTAAACGGATTGAAATTGTAATTAATGGACACAGTAGTTAATCAGTGCATGTTTAGTCATCTAAGGTAGCTGAGGGTTAAATTAGCAACGGAATTGGACGATACATTTTCCTTGCATAACTTGCAAGATTATTGTGATTAAACTGTTTCAAGGTAGGGATACTTTGTTACCTCATGTAGTCTTTTATGTGTTTATTAGATTTAATTAATCGTTTGAATTGACATAGGGATATGTACAAGAGATTATTTCAATTTAATAAGTATGTATGTGCAATAACATGTTTGCCTATCAAAGATTTGTTTAATCCGTGGAATTGACATAGGGATATAGTCAAGAGATGAATGGATTTTTGTAGGTGAGTATGTTCATAAGTTAGCAAATTACCGAGTTGCCGTGAATTTATTCATAACAATATAAACACGAGTTTAATAATTCTAAGTTAAGAAATGTAATTGATCTAACACAATTATGCCATCTTGATTAAAATTGTATTTTGAAATCATGCATTTGAGATTTATTTATTTAGTTTACTTAGTTTAAAATCTTAGTTTTTAATTACTCTCTTCAAACAAAATATTTTTCTTCACCAAAGTGTTTTAAATAGTATTCATAAATAATTCTTTTCATATTCCCTGTGGGTACGCTAACTCGACATTTACTTGTCACTTTATTACTTGTTGCGATTGTGTACACTTGCACATTTTTGTCATTCCAGTTGCACACTACCGTAGCTCTTTGTGAGCGTCCTATTACATGATTCAATCAGTTGTGATCTAGCATATAATGAAGACACAAACACAGCTCTATGTGAGTGTCCTGATATAGGCTCTTATGAGCTTCCTCACATGGCTCGTTTGAACTCTTTGTTACCTTATCCAGTGCTCCCTAATAATAACTCTTCGGAGTTACCTGATAAGCTCTATAAGTTCCCTAAATAAAACTCTTATGAGTTTACTGTTTAGCCTGGATAAGTGTTGTAACACCCCAAAGCTAGCCTGGACGTTATGCCTGAATTTGGCGATGTCACATTGGGTGTTTTTTGTAAAATGTTATATCGATGAAAACTCTTACTATATACTTAACCGCTTTTTGTGTTTTTGAAAAATAGTTTTCTTTTTGAAACTTTCGTTACTATCCAAAAAGTATTTACTTAAAAAAATCATTATTCATTTCCAAAAATATCATTCTTTAGCGGAAGCTTTTTAAAATAGTTTCGTACTTGCATTTACTTTGTAAAACCATTATTTCTTTTGAAAACTCGAGTTTTCCTATCTCTAGCAGTTATAAGCTAAAGCAAAAAAAAATCTCCAAAATAAAGTTAAAATCCATAATGGCCTTATTACAGTAAAAATACCCTAAATAATATTACTTATAAAAATAAAGCAAATATGATAGTAAATGCGGTTGTGTGGCTGCCTTTGAGTCCCTTGCAGGCCGATCTGCCTAAACCTGGGGATTACCTGTACAGACAAATAGATGGGTGAGTCTACGAAAACTCAATGTGTAATCCCATATAAGCAACAGTCAGAAAACAAGCACAGTCTGGGCCTAAGCCCTTTTTAGAAATAGTGACAATATCAGTTTGGGCTTTGGCCCAACTCAATACAGAAACAGTCATGTGTTTGGGCCTTGGCCCATTGCAATAACAATAAACAGTGCAGTAACAGTAATCAGTGTAGTAACAGTATACAATCCTACCCATCCAGCCTCTACACTCCATCTCCGTCCAACCTTACACTCAATGTGGGGATATAATCAACCCACACATCCTTACACTTCAGAATTAGCACCGGTTGCGGCACTAAATAGTAATATGCAGCTGGGCTGCTAATAATTTAGGCTCGAAGCCTTTCAGTACACTTCCTCCAATAAGTATAAACGCATCCCCATGTAATGCATCATACAGTCATGTCATGTCATATCATTGAATCATACATGTATGCAATATATAAAAAATGGCATGCTTAATTAGTCATACATCTCATAAAGGCATATTAGTTTAATCAGTCATACATCTCATAAAGGCATGATAGTCATTTTACCTCATAGGGGCATAATATTCATTTATCAATTCGGGGTCTAGGTATACTTACCAACCCAACAGTAGGTCCATAGTCGTCTCGGGCGACCCGTGCAATATTAACAGTTAAACAGTACAAATGGGCCCAAGGCACATAATAAGGGCCCATGTGGGCCCACACACTCGTGTGGCCCACATAGCCCATAAATGGCCTTGGCCGTCTAAACCGCACAGCCTGACCCAATATTCTCCACATGTCCATGTGGTTTTTTACCCGTATGGGGCCCATAGACCAGTGGGGCCCACACGGCCCATTTCAGCCCACCATGGCCAAATTCGGCCTTAGGCCATGAGATCACTCACAACTAGCCTTAACGATCTTACACCCACGTTTAAGCATTCGGATTACTACACGAGCGAGCGCAAGCTCGTGTAGCGTCAACTGTCACCTATTTCGACTTTTGCCAATTTACGATTATGCCAATGTTTTTACACACCTGGATGCGGAAGTGTGCGAATAGACCACAAGTGCTCCAACCCTAGATTCAACACAATACACTATTAGTCCCTTAACAACAGGATTTTGCAATCCCTTTCTATAACACTCATCAAAGAGGTTTTAATCACCTACCTTGGTCGACCGACTGAAGATCTCACACTTAATCTATTACAAACGATTGTTTACAAACCCCTTTAGAGATATCATTGAATACAACTGAGACTGAATAACCTAATCCATTTATTGATCAACCAAAAGTTTGCACCAACTACATAACACTTACTGAATGTGCCAAACTAAGAATAGGAGAAACAGTAATCAACCTACACCCCAACGAAACCTAAAAACACACGATTCAACAGAGGTAACGGCTAGCACAACCATAACCCTAGCAAAAAGAAATCGGCAGCAAAGAAGGGTGTTAGGTAAGAGACTATTGTGGCAAAAAAAGAGAAGACAATAACCATGCATTTGAACCTGAGATGGAATATACGGCTAACATAAAAGATGGAAGGAGAAAATAGTCGAGAGAAAGAAAAGTAAGGGAGAGTATTCGATCAAAGCTTGAGAGAGAGGAGAAAAAGAAGTAATCAGTCAAGAGGAGAACCGGTTGAGAAAAAGGAAGGACAACTATTCGGCCATAATAAAGAAATAAAAACACGAGAATGCCCCAAAGGTCTTTTGAGATATTCAGCCAAAGGTAAAGAGGGAGGTACACTTGAGAGAAGAAAAGAGGAAGAATAGGTAATCGATAACCAAAAAGAAAGGCAGGGAAAACCAAGTTGAAACATAAATGAAACCGAGAGATACAAGTAAAAACCCCTAGCACAATTCGGCTACCAAAAGTGAAAACAGAGTTGCCAAAAATTGAGAATTGGAGAGAGCAAGCATCCAAAGCCGAATTCTGAGTGTTGGGAGTCCAAAATTGGCACCAACACTCCCACTCCTTCAAAATCCCTTAATTTCCTCCCCAAATCCCTCCTCAAATCACTCCAACTGATCACTATCCACATCCCAACATTGTAAACCCCCCGAATTTTGGGCCTAGAAGTATTAGGTCTGGAGTATGGGAATAGTTAGGAAGCTGCTCATAAAAATTTAGTTGTGTAAGAATGTGACACAACTGTGTATCTGGTTCAGTGGTTATGTGTTCTGGGAAGAGTTTGAGAAGTCTTGGGTTCAAGCCTGAATAAGTGCAAAAAATTTTGTTTTAAGGAATAAGCTATGTCTTTAGGTAGTAGGCTTTTAACTAAACAAGGGAAAAACATGTCAGGAAAGAGCCTGCTGGCCCAGGGGATAAGTGGCATGTTGCTAGTGTCAAAGGTCTGAGGTTCGAATCCCTGTTGTGCAAATGGAGATTATTTTTACTGATGGCCATGGGAGGAATTTGTATGGTTTGAAAGTGTTTGTGACGAATTTGAACTCTGGCACTCAAAATTTTGACAGGGTGGGAGTGTCTTGGAGGAGTCTAAATTGTAGAAGCTAACGGAATTAGAGGAGTCCTATTTGGTCAAAAAGGATTCGGTCAGAACTCTTTAGCTAACTGAGTGTCGATTTTTTTCTAGCTTTGTTGCCGATTTCTTTCTCAACTTTTTAGGTTAGTCACACTCATTTTTGTTTTGTTTATCCTATAGCTGGATATTGCAAAAGAAAAAGGGGGTTCTTTCGGGTTTCTGTCATTTCTTCTCCTAGCATAGTCAGATTCTTCCTTTCTTTTCCCATTTGTGCCGACCTTCTCTGTTCTTTGTTAAGCTGAATCATCTCCTCCTCCTTTGTTTGGCGAATACCCCGGGTGATTGTTTCCCTTCTTCTTCTTCTTTTTCTCCAAATCGAATACCTTCTAACATTGTGATCGAATCTGTTAAGGCCTAATCATCTTCTTTCTCTTCTATTTATTTCTTGGCTGATTCTTGCTGAGGTACTGCCGAATCTTATTTGGCTTTCTTCTAAAAGGTTCGACTTCTATATCTCTTAGGCCAAACGGTTGCTTTTTCTCTCTTTTTCTGCCATGGGGAAATATTCATATAACACCACTATCCCTACGAATATTGCTGGGGGCTCGATTTCAATAATCAAGGTGTTAGGCTGATTGCTCTTCTCCTACAAGTGGTTTTTCCTTTATTGGTAAGTGCTTTCAGTGTGATGTATTTCATATTGGACTTTAAATACTTATCAATCGATCTAATGTTTCTTATGAAGGTCAAAGTTTTGGAGCAGTACGTGGGTGTTAAGTCAGTGGGGTTCTACGATTGTTGGATTGGTAAGTGTCAATGAATCGATCGAATCCTTTTTGATTTTGTGGTTTGGATTAACGATGGATTTAGACTAATGAGGGGTTTTGGTTGACCATAGGTTCTTGATCTCAGAAGTGGTTTGGCTACAACATCACAGCTAGTGTGTGTAACACTACCATTTGATGGGAAACGACAAAAGCTGAAAAGCCAAAAAGTTGAAAAGCCAAAAAGTGGGCTATCGACACCACACGGGCGTGTGGCCGCCCGTGTGATAGGCCGTGTAACAAAAAATGGTTGTGTGGTCGATGAGTGGGCCATGAGCGTTTTCATGGGTCGAAACGGTATTAGGCCATTTTGGGCCGAACTGCTCCGTATAGGCCCAATGGGTCTGTGGGCCCCACATGGGAAAATCACACAAAAGTCTGGTAAATATTGGGCCAGGCTGTGTAAACCACATGGCTAAGGCCATTTCTGGGCTATGTAGGCTATACGAGCATGTGGGCCTACATGGGCCCGCAATTTGGGCTGTGGCCCATTTTCATCGATTGACTGTTAAGGTTGCACGGGTCACCCAAGACGACTGTGGACCTACTATTGGGCTGATAAGTATACTCAGACCCTCATTTTTCGTAAATGATTGATATACCCCTATGTGATGTATGACTGCTTGAGCATGCCATTTTTACTGTATATACATTTATATTATGTTGCATTGCATAGGGTGGGATATATGATATTGGAGGAAGTGTACTGAAAGGCTATAAGCCTATTACTGGCAGCTTTGCTACAAATATTGTTTAGTGTCGCAACCGGTTCTACTTGGTGTGTAGGGATGGGTGGGTCGATTTTTCCCCAAATGGTGTGTAGGGTTGGTACGGAGATGGTGTGTAGAGGCTGGATTGGGTAGGATTTTCTGATTAGATACTGTACTGATTCTGTAATGGGCTCAGGCCCAGACTGATATTGCTACTGAAATGGGCTCAGGCCCAAACTGCTACTGTTACTGAAATGGGCTAAGGCCCTAATTGAAACTGAAAGGGCTTAGGCCCAAATTGTGTTTACTCTGATTGATTGCCATTATGGGTTTTCACACACTGAGTTTTCGTAAACTCACCCTTCTATTTATCTATACAGGTAATCCTTAGGTGGATCGATGCTACAAGGGACTCGAAGGTGGCCACACAACAACTTACGCTTTCGTATCTATCTTTTAAATTATAAGTAGTTTAATTTGGGTATTTTTATTTAATAAGGTCTCTCTAGATTTTATTTTATTTTGGGGAGTTATATTTGTTTTGCTTTAATACTGCTAGCAATTGGAAAAACACGCAGGTTTTCAAAAAGACAAATGATTTTCAAAAATACCACGAACATGTAAATGATTTTAAGAGCTACCGCAAGAAAACAACGTTTTACAGTAAACACTAGAATGCAACTGTTTTAAAAAGCTTTCGCTACAAACAAGATTTTGAAATTAATAACATTTTAAAGTAAATACTAATGATAGCGACGCAAGTTTTAAATCATCTTTTAGATCACACAATGAGGTACAATAAAGATTGGGCTTTGCAAATGATATCATGCTTTACGAAAAACACTTCAATATGACATCTCCAGATTCGGCCTTAATGTCCAGGCCGGGTTTGGGGTGTTACATACATTCCCTCCTAAAATCCCTCCATGGCCAATTCAAACTCCATTCCACTCAGCAATGTTTCGGTCAACTTCTACTATCCATACAGCAAGAGCAGCAAAATTAAACACTTCCTTACGTCAAGCAGGACTCGAACCTCAAACCTTATGGAACAATCACACGCCACCTATCCCTTAGACCAGCAGGCCCTTTCAGTCATGTTTTACCAATTTTTATTTATAAGCCTACTGACTAGGGATAGAGCTTAAACCTTTTAATAAGAAAACTTTTTGCACATGCCTAGGCTTGAACCCAAGACTTCTCAGACTCTCCCAAAACACA
Source organism: Gossypium hirsutum (assembly GCF_007990345.1). Taxonomy (NCBI): domain Eukaryota; kingdom Viridiplantae; phylum Streptophyta; class Magnoliopsida; order Malvales; family Malvaceae; genus Gossypium; species Gossypium hirsutum. The sequence goes on along the minus strand of NC_053429.1, from coordinate 56,989,463 downwards.
TAACCACTAAAGCAAATACACACTTGTGTCACTTTCTTGCACAATTAAACATTTATGTGCAACCTTCTAACTATTCACATGCTCAAGACCTAATACTTCTAGGCCCAAAATTTGGGGCGTTACAAGTGTCCTATTACATGGCTCATCTGAGCATCCTGATATCTGGCTTGAGAGTGTGCTCCCTGATTATGTGCCCTAATGGGTACCCCTACACATGAATTGACGAATTAATGAATTGTACACCTTGTGTGTACTACTTGAGTATCCATCGAAATTTCAATGATTCAACGGATAAATTCCTGAAATAGGAAATTATGTGATTAAATGAATTATATATCAAATATTCCTAAAATACTTGGAACCTTGTAACATGATGAGCTCATCCATGCTTACTTGATGTATATGTGAATTATGTAACTAATTTAATTGAGTGTATGTGATTAGGCAAATTTCCAATCTGTTGGAAAACATGTTATTGTTATGCTTATTTAATTGAATATGATTGGTAAGTTTAATTCTTGTTATACGAACTTACTAAGCATTAAATGTTTACTAGGTTTCCTTTTCTCTGTTTCATAGTGCTCGAAATCTCGCAAAGCTTGGAGATTGGTTGGAGCATCATCACACTATCTACTAGCTCCTTTTGGTATAAATAGTAAACTCATTTTGGTATAATGGCATGTGTAGGCTAACTTTGCGAATGTTGGTATGTAAATGGTTATTTGTAATCTAGAAATTGGAATGGCTAGTAATGGATTGATTTGGTATATTTATAAGGTTATATCATGATAAATACATATGTGTTTAGTATAATTTGATTGAATTATGTTAAACATATATGTCTATAAAAGGTAAGATTATAAACATGATTACATATGATGATATATCATGTTAGATGTTTGAATTGGCTTGGTTATAATGTTTGAATTGGCTGGTATATGTTTGCAAGCATTGATATTGGTTGTTGGAAAATTTGGGTGAGAAATAAAGCTAGGAAATACTTTATTTTGTCCACACTGGTAGACACACAGGCGTGTGTCTTGACTGTGTGTGACACACAGTCTGGCACATAGGCATGTGGTTTGGCCGTGTGTCCCCTGCATCTTAAAATTGAGAAACAGGATGCTCAAAATTAGGCACACGGGTAGGGACATTGGTGTGTGTCTCAGCCATGTGTGACACATGGCCTAGAATACGGGCATGTGTCCTGGCCGTGTAAATCCTGCACTTAATTTTGTAAAATTAAATTGACCACACGGCCTAGCACACGGGCGTGTGGAAAATCATGTGGCACAAGTCAGAGAGTTACGCGAGTAAGGACACAGGCTGGTACATGGCCATGTGTCTCACATCAAATACCCACATGGCCTGAGACATGGGCATGTCACTTGGCCGTGTGAACCACACGACCTACTCACACGGGCGTGTGACCTTTGTATATAAGAAAATTTTTGAAATTTTACAGAAAAAATTTTGAGATCTCAATTTAGTCCCTATTTGTTTCTAAAGCTTAAATTGGGCCCCGAGGGTCCATTCAAGGGACGATATGATTAGTTTCGGATATGAACAGTAAATGATATAAATTATCTGAAATTGTTCTGTAAAACTCCGATAATGCTCTGTAACCTTGTTCCAGTGACGAATACGAGTTAGGGGTGTTAGAAAGAAAGCCTCAAACGGTGCCATTCTAATGCTGGATTGATAGCTGTTATTGTGTGCAAATTCTACCAACGGTGAATATCTTTCCTAGCTACCCTTAAATTCAAGCGTACGACATCGTAACATATATTCTAAAATCTATATCACTTGTTTAGATTGCCCATCTATCTGTGGATGATATGCGGTGATGAAATTAAGTTTAGCACCCAGAGCTTCGTGAAGTTTACCTCAAAATCTTGAGGTGAACCTCAGATATCTGTCGGAAATAATAGATAATGGAACTTCGTACAGTCTGAAGATCTCTGATACATACAACTCCGCTAACTTCTGAAGTAAAAAATTTGTACGTACCAGAATGAAATGAGCTGACTTCGTTAGTTTTTCAATTATAACCAAGATCGAGTCATTTTTCCTCGGTGTTACTAACAACCCCAATACAAAGTCCATTATAATTCGTTATCATTTCCATTTAGGAATAATGACAGGCTGTAATAATCTTGACGGTACTTGATGTTCGACCTTTACCTACTAGCAAATCAGAATTTAGTCACAAATTTAGAAATCTCACGTTTCATACCTAGCCACCAATACATTTTCTTCAGGTCATTAAACATCTTCGTGCTACCTGAATGAACGGAGTATGTGCTGCTATGAGCTTTTGATAAAATATCCCACTTCAACCCAAGATTATCTGGAACACACACCCGGTTATGAAAAAACATCATACCATTTTCACTTATAGTGAATCCTATAGTCAAATTACTATGGATCAGTTCTCGATTGGCTAATAACTCCGGGTCATCCTTTAGCAACTCTCAAATCCACTAAAGAAATAACGACCTAGCTTCCATAACAGAACCATCGCCTCCCAAACACAAACGTATATTCATTATCTTTAGAGAAAATAATGATTTCTGAATCAAAGCATTCGCAACTACATTAGCCTTTCAGGATGGTAATCAATCACAAGGTCATAATCTTTTAATAGCACTAACCATCGTCGCTGTCTCAGATTCAGCTCTTTTTGCAACATCAAGTACTTCAGACTCTTATGATCTGTGAATATTTGGCACTTTTCACCATAAAGGTAATAGTGCCAAATCTTTAGAGGAAAAACAATGGCAGCCAACTCTAAGTCATGCGTTGGGTAATTCATCTCACGAGGTTTCAACTGATGAGAAGCATAAACTTTTCCAGCTTGTATTAGTACACATCCCAATCCACTCAGCTAAGCATCACTGTAAACAACAAATTCTTTTCCAAACTTAGGCTATGTCAAAACTGGGGCTTCTATCAACATTATTTTTAACTGATCAAAACTCTGTTGGCACTTGTCTAACCAAACAAACTGAACATTCTTCTGCAATAATTTGGTAATCGGCGAAACTATTATAGAAAAGTTTTTAACAAAACATTGATAATAGTCTGCCAGTCCTAGAAAACTATATACCTCAGAAACATTTTTCAAAGCTTTCCAATTAATTATGGTAGAGATCTTATTCAGATCAATACATATACCCCTTGCAAAAACTACATGCCTAAGAAATCTAACTTCTCGCAACCAGAATTCACATTTTTTGAATTTTGCATATAACTGCTTCTCACGCAAAGTCTGCAGTACTATTCTCAGATGTTGAGTATGTTAAGTCTCTGTTTGGAGTAGATCAATATGTAATCAATAAACACAACCATGAATATATCCAACTGAGGTTGAAAACCCTATTCATCATATCTTAAAAGCTGCTGGGGCGTTAGTCAACCCAAAAGGCATAACCAAAAATTCATAGTGTCCATATCGGGTCTGGAAGGCAATCTTTGGTACATCACAATCCTTTTCCCTTATCTGATAATATCCAGATATGATATCCATATTTGAAAATATAGTTGTATTTAAATAACGGGATTGGTAAGTTTAGTTTCTGCTATACGAACTTACTAAGCATGTAATGCTTACTCTGTTTTATTTTCCCTATTTTATAGTGCTCGAAAGCTCGCGAAGGTTGGAAGATCATTGGAGCATCGTCACACTATCGACTAGTTTATTTTGGGTATACATAGTAAAATCATTTTGGTATAATGGCATGTATAGGAAAACTTGGCCATTAGTGGCATGAACATGATATTTTGTAACCTAGCCATTGGAATGGCTAGTAATGGCTCATTTTCATATGATTAAGTAGGTTATTATGATATATTCATATGTAATATGTTAAGTATATGTGATCAAATGATGTTAATGCCTAAGTTAATCCAAGGTAAGTTTATAAACACATTTGCATGTAGTGGTATGCCATGATGAATGATGGAATTGTTTAATTTGAATGCTTGGATTGGTTGCTATTGGATGTGTGTTTCAAGTGTAGGTCTTGGGTGAAATTTTAGGTGAGAAATGAAGCTAGAAATGGCTTCATTTTGTCCACACGAGCAGATAAATGGGCGTGTGTCTAGACTGCGTGTGACACACGACCTGGTAACATAGGCATGTGGTTAGGCCGTGTGTCCCCTACACCTTAATTTTGAGAAACAAAATGCTTAAAATTAAGCACATGAGCAGAGACACGGGTAGAAACACGGGCGTGTGTCTCAGCCGTTTGTGCTACACGGCCGAGAACACGAGTGTGTGTGTCTTGGCCATGTGAAACCTACTCCTAATTTTGAATTAAATTAATTAACCACATGGCCTAGCACACGAGTGTGTGGCATGGCTGTGTGCACAAGTCAGAGAGTTACACGTGGTCGAACACGGCCTGCAACACGGGTCTGTCCTAAGGTCATAAGGGCGTGTCCCTTGGACCACACGGGCGTGTGAGCCCTACACCTTGGAAAATTTTTGAAATTTCGTAAAAAATTCTTAGAGCTCCCGATTAAGTCCCGACTCGGTTGTAATGCTCGAATTGTAACTTGAAGGTCCAATCAATAGACGTTTTGAATGATCTTGGTTAATGAATAGTAATTTACTAGAATTATCTAAAAAAATTTTAAGAAAGTTTTGGTAATGCTTCGTAACCCTATTTCGATGATGGATACGAGTTAGGGGTGTTACATTTAGTGGTATCAGAGCACAATTTAACTAATTCTCAAATTTGACGTAGCAAACACGAGTTTAACTATACATGCCATTATATAAATTGTGATAGTGTGATGACTCCTGATTATTTTAAATGTGTTTTTCATATAGTAAAGTTGAGAGCAATGCTTCAGCTTCAGTTCAAAGAGTTGCGTCAGTGTTTGGTAGTGAAAGGCTTGTGTATAAGGGCCGAAGTGAGGAGGCAAAACAAGTCTTCTTTCAAATGATGAATGAATAGTTTACCTAATATCTGAGAACAAACCCTGCTGTACTATGACCTCTCCCACCTACTCTTCAACCGGTTCTTGAGGTACCACAGGGTGTTGAACCTGTTAGAATTGGTAAGCCTCCGATAGATAAAATCCACAAACATAGGGCGGAAGAATTTAGAGCTACCGCAAATGATAATCTAGAAAGGGCTGAGTTTTGGTTAGAAAATACTATCTGGGTTTTTGATGAATTATCCTGTACACCTGACGAATGTCAGAAATGTGCAATATCTCTACCGAAGGATACAACTTATCATTGGAGGAATACCATAACTTCAATTGTACCGAAAGAGAACGTTACATGGGAATTCTTCCAAGCTGAATTCAAAAAGGAATATGTTAGTCAGAGATTCATGGATTAGAAAAAGAAAGAATTTTTAGAACTCAACCAAGGAAACATGACCGTATCCGAATATGAACGAGAATTTGTTCGGTTGAGAAAGTATGCTAGAGAATGGGTTCTAACCGAGGCTAAAATGTTTAAACTCTTTGAAGAGGGTTTAAATGAATATATCATGTTATTGATTGGAATTCTTGAAATAAGGGAATTTGCGGTGTTAACCGATCGAGCACACAAAGTTGAAGAATTGAGTAAGGAAAAGAAAAAGGCTAAAAGAGAGGCTCGAGTTTCTAGAAAAAGAACTATAAGTCACAATCATTTGCTTCTAAGAAATTAAAGAAGTATTATGATCGGGTGACCACCTCTACAAGATATTCTGGAAGAAAGTGGAGCTCTCAACGTTCTAACCCGAGGTCTTCATCTCCATCTGTAACCAGCGTGGGTAGTGTCAGTAATCCGAAACTGAAATGTAAACATTGTAACAAATTTCATCATGAGGAATGTTGGTCTAGAAGTGGAGCTTGTTTTGGATGTGGTTCACTTAACCATTTTCTCAAAGATTGTCCCGAAAGAGTTGACAAAGAAATAGAACCAGCTCCAAAGCCTAGCAATCCTGTTTCGAGAGGCAGACCACCCCTTCACCCCAAAAATGTTAGTGGTAGTCAAGGTACTACCAGGGATATAGCAGTTAGATCTGACGCATGAGCACCTGCAAAAACATATGTTATTCGTGCTAGAGAAGATGCCTCTGCACCAGACATCATTACTGATACATTTTCTCTACTTGATACTGATATTACTGCTTTGATTGATCCTGGTTCTACACATTCATACCTATGTACGAACTTAGTGACTGTTACAAATTTACCTGTTGAATTCATTGAATTTGTGGTTAAAGTTTGAAACCCCTTAGGCCAGTGTGTTATGGTGGATAAAGTTTGTAAGAATTGTTCGTTGATGGTAAATGGTTAATGCTTTTCGGTTGACTTGATGTTATTGCCATTTGATGAATTTGATGTGATTTTGGGAATGGATTGGTTAACCCAATATGATGTAGTGGTGAATTATAAGCAGAAATATATTGTATTAAAATGTGGGAGTAGATAGTTACTTCATGTTGAATCTGATAAACTAGATGGATTACCTAATTTTATTTCAGCAATATTAACACAGAAATATGTCAAAAAGGGTTATGATGTTTATCTTGCATATGTGTTGGATACTAAAGTATCTGAGTCAAAGATTCAATCAGTTTCGGTTGTATGTGATTTCCTAATGTATTTCCAAAAGAATTCCCTATTTTACCACTGGATAGAGAAGTGGGATTCTCTATAGATCTTGTCCTGGGTACAACACCTATACCTATAGCACTTTACAGAATGGCTTCTACTGAATTGAAAGAGCTGAAAGTACAGTTGCAAGAGTTGATTGACAAAGGTTTTTCTTGACCTAGTTTCTCACCTTGGGGTGCGCCGGTTCTATTCATAAAGAAGAAAGATGGATCATTGAGGTTGTGCATTGATTATAGACAGCTCAACAAAGTTACAATAAAGAACAAGTACCCATTGACTCGAATCGATGCCTTGTTTGACTTGTTAAAATATGCCACTTTATTTTCAAAGATTGAACTCCGTTCTGGTTACTATCAGCTACAGGTAAAAGATTCAGATGTACCAAAGACAGCTTCTAGAACCAAGTATGGACACTATGAGTTTCTTGTGATGCCATTCGGCTTGAGAAAAGCACCTGCAGTGTTTATGGATTTGATGAACAAAATTTTTAGCCCTTATTTGGATAGGTTTGTGGTGGTATTTATAGATGATATTTTGGTCTACTCCCGAGATGAAAATGAACATGTTGAACATTTGAGAATAGTGTTGCAAACCCTGCGAGAGAAACAATTGTACTCCAAATTCAGTAAATGTAAATTTTGGCTATGGGAAGTTAGTTTTCTTGGGCATATAGTATCTGCTGAAGGTGTCAGAGTAGACCCGAATAAAATTTTAGCCATTGTTAATTGGAAGCCACCGAGGAATGTGTTAGAAGTCCAAAGTTTCCTAGGAGCTGGTTATTATCGGAGGTTTGTAAAAAGTTTTTCAATGATAGCTTCACCAATGACTCGTTTACTATAGAAAGATGTAAAGTTCCAGTGGACTGATAAATGCCAGCAGAGCTTTGACAAATTAAAAGCTTTATTGACAGAAGCACCAGTGTTAGTTTAGCCAGAATGGGTAAGGAATTTATAGTTTACAGTGATGCATCATTGTATGGTTTAGGCTGTGTTTTGATATAAGAAGGTCAAGTAGTAGCTTATGCTTCAAGACAGCTAAGACCACATAAAAAGAACTACCCGACACATGACCTTGAATTCGCAGTCATTGTGTTCGCATTGAAAATTTGGCATCATTACTTGTTTGCTGAAAAATGTCACATATTCAGTGATCATAAAAGTCTGAAATATTTGATGTCACAAAAAGATTTGAACTTGAGACAGCGCAGATGACTTGAAATTTTTATTGAAAGATTATAACCTCATCATTAAACGAGAAAAGCCAATATGGTGGCAGCTGTTCTGAGCAAAAAATCCATGTTTTCCTTGTGAGCTATGAGTACTCGATTGTGATGATGGTTCAATTATAGCTGAGTTAAAAGCTAGAGTAATGTTTTTACAGCAAATATCTGAAGCTTAGAAAAATGATAGTAAGTTGCAAGAAAAATGAATACAAAGTGAATCGACTCTTGACTCAGAATTTTAGATCGAGACTAATGGTTGTTTGTTATTCACAGGCAGAGTATGTGCAGAAGATTTTGAATGAAGCTCATAATGGTAACATCTCTATTCATCCTGGCAGTATTAAAATATATAATAATCTGAAAAAGATGTATTGGTGGCCTGGAATGAAATAAGATATCTCTGAGCTTGTATCTAAAAGTTTGATATGTCAGCAAGTAAAAGCTTAACATCAGTTGCCTTCTGGACTATTACAGCCAGTTACGATATCGGAATAGAAATGGGAAAGAACTACTATGGACTTTGTATCAGGGTTACCCCTGTCTCCAAAGAAGAAAGATGTCATTTGGGTAATTGTTGATCAGTTGACAAAGTCTGCACACATTATTCCAGTATGTATGGATTTTTCTTTAGATAGATTAGCTAAATTATATGTTTCTGAGATTGTCAGATTGCAAGGAGTGCCTGTCTCCATTATTTCAGATAGGGACCCTCGTTTTACATCTTGATTCTGTAGCAAATTGCAAGAAGCTCTAGGTACTCAGTTACACTTTAGTACTGCATTTCATCCCCAGACAGATGGTCAATCTGAACGGGTAACACAAGTCTTGGAAGATATGCTTCGATGTTGTATACTTGAGTTTGAAGGTAACTGGGAAAAGTATTTACCTTTACTTGAATTCACTTATAATAACAGTTATCAGTCTAGTATCAAAATGGCACCGTATAAAGCTTTGTATGGTTGCAAATGTAGAACTCCATTGTATTGGACAGAACTCAGTGAGAAAAAGTTGCATGGAGTTGACTTAGTCTGTGAAACCAAGGAAAAAGTGAAAATAATTTAGGACAGTTTGAAGCAGCCTCTGATTGTCAGAAGTCCTATGCTAATCTTAAACGAAAAGAAATAGAATTTCAAGTTGATGACAAGGTATTCTTGAAAGTATCGCCTTGGAAGAAAGTTCTTCGATTTGGTCGCAAAGAAAAACTGAGTCCACAGTTCACTGGACCATATGAGATTACAGAAAGAATTGGACCAGTTGCATATCAGTTAGCTTTACCACTAGAACTTGATTGGATTCATAATATTTTTTATATGTCAATGCTACGGCAGTACCGATCCGATCCTTCACATGTTATTTCTCCGATTGAGGTAGAGATTCATCCTGATATGACATATAGTGAAGAACCAATCAAAATCTTAGCTCGGGAAACAAAAGAGTTAAGAAATAAAAAGGTAGGTTTAGTAAAAGTTCTTCGGCAACGACACGGTATTGAAGAGGCTACCTAGGAACCGAAGGATACTATGAGAAAGCAATACCCGAATCTTTTTACTGGTAAGATTTTCGAGGACAAAAATCCTTAAAGAGGGGAGAGTTGTAACAACATATTTTTTAGTGAAATCGGAACAGTGGTTTGGAGACCACAAATCCAACCCAAAAATAAAATTTATTTTTCTTTATTAGATGGTCTGTATTATGATAGACACGTTGTGTGAAAATTTTTTATATGAAAATTTTATCGATTAAGTGTTTAATTACGAGAAGGACTGAATCGCATAAAATGCGAAAGTTGAATTCTAGTAGCTATAAGGATTAAATAGCTATGAAATTCAAAAATAGAGGTCCTTATATGGTAATTAGACCATTAAAGAAAAGTATGTAGATTTTTGGTAACTCATCCATGGAAATTTAGAAAAAGGGCAGGGACTAAATTGAAATTTGAAAAATAAGTAATTAATTTAAAGATGAAAAGAAAATTTCATCTTATTTTCTTATCTTCTTCAACCTAAAATACATGAAACCCTAGGACAAAGAGAAGAAACTTTCAAGGCCTAATTGGGTAAGTTCCCTTGTCTCGTTTTTAGTACTTTTGATATTTTTAAAACTAGCATAACTTAAACTATCTATTTGGGGGATTAATTTGAAAAGTTATCAAAGCATGGAAAATTGGTCATAGATGCATTTGCTAAAAATTAGAAATTTATGGCAGAAAATAAAAGGTTGTTGATAGATAAATAACTTTTACAAAGTGATTTTTGATGAAAACATGATTTAGGGACGAAGATGTAAACTTGTGAAATTGAAGAAAAATTCTGAATTTTTATGAACACATGTGCTGTAAATTTTCTAATGAGATTTTGGTTAGGTGTCAACATGTCCAATTGTGTTGGTTCACTTTTTAAGCCTTAGCCGAATCCCATTCTTTGCTTCCATAACCATTTCAAACTATTCCATTTGAGCCTATCTTTCATCATTTTAAGTCTATTTTTGCCAAGCCGTTCAGATTTACTCAAATTCATGATCGGGAAAAATTATGGCTCGAATCATTTCGAGACAAGTTCATATTATTTGGTATCAGAGCTAGCAAATTTGGAGTGAGAATCAACATTTTCAGAATCTCGGTATAGTAATTTTCTTTTTGAAAAAAATTTGCATTCAAGAAGTAAATATTTAAGATTTCAAGTGAAAAAACCAATTGTTCAAGTTCTTCATTGCCGAGTTTTCTGAACTTTTGCTTGGTGCCCAAAAGCACTCAATCAATATTTACCATTCAGCCACACTGAAATTTTTGTTTCAGGCCTACCCATTGTCCTACAATAATATCCTACCAAACCCGAACATCAAGTTTGTAAGCCGACCCACAACAACAGCTTTGAAGTTCAAATATTTCTTAAGAACTTAGAGAGGCGGAGTGAAAGGTAAAAGGAAAAGAGTGTGTGAGTTCATTAGAGAGAAGAAAAAGCCTTTTAAAGAGTGTAAACACGAGTGTGAGTGAAAATCTGTTATTATTCTTTCTGAGTGAACTTGTGAGAATTTGTGGAAGGATTGTGTGAGTAAAGTACTATGTCAATAAGTTTCGAAAGAAATTGACAACTAGAGGAGGAGTGCCAGATTTTACACTCTAAAACTTTGCACGTGAAATGGAGCTCTATTTGATCGAAAACTCAAACCCATCAAGAAACGATTGGAACGTGTCAAAGAGCGAGGCCATCGAGCAATAGCCAAACGAGAGCATATTTCTTCAAGTCAAAAGACAAAGTTAAGATTTTCATGGAGACAAACTTTCAATGACTATGTGGGAAGAGACTCATATCGAGATTCTTATTCATCCAGGAACTCAAGACAAAATGAGATGAATCACGAGTTTGAAACCTTTCAAGGTGACAAACGAGAATGTAGGAATTTCTCTTCAAGTGCCTCAAAATATTCATCTACGGAGAAGTCCTTACAAAAAAGTGAGTGTGTTCCATACTCGTCCATAGAGGCTTATTCATGAAGAGATGAATGCAACTTATATAAAGATTTCTTCACTTTTTTTCAACTAAAAGCCTGTCATTCTGATTCTTTTATGATATCATATTCTTGTAATGAAAAAACAAGACAAAAAGGGATAAAAAGGAAAGAGAGGCAAGAAAAGTTGATGCGAGAAAATGAACGGATCTTAAAAGAAATCGAGAGAAGAGAAAAAGAGTTGCAAGAAAAATAAAATGAAAAAGAATGAGAGAATGAGAGAAAGAAAAATAAGATTAAGTTTGAAAAAGAGTGTGAGCAAGAAACACAAATTGAAAAAGAGAAAGAAATTGAAGCACGAAACGAGAGTGTAGTGTTATGGTAAAAGAGAAAGGACTTGAAAATGAGTTTGAAAAAGAAATTAGTGAAAAGAGTAAACAAGAAAAAGCGAGGAATATTTTTACTAACAATCCTATTAGTTCTCCTTGTATTTTGTCTTCTTTTTAGGTTTCTCAAGGTTCATTTGACAAGTTCCAACTATATTATCTTCCCAAGGAGAGACGGTTTAAATTCATCAAAGAAGGTAAGAATAAAAGTGACATTATACCACAAGTGCCTGAAGGTAAGTTAGGTAAGGATATAGTCGTCTCTAAGTCTTCATCAACTTATTTGAATGCTTGTGATTATATTGATGATATAGTTGATTGTCATTCTTTGGTTAATAAAGGCGTGTTTGTTTTAAATGTTGGCAAGGCGAGTATCTTTAATGAAAATCATGGTATTGACGAGCATGATGGTGAAGTAAAATCCAAACGGCCATTGCAAAACTTGGTTGTGTGTGATAGTGGATGTTCAAGTACGCAATTTGATTACTCGGACTTTGTGTTGATATACATTCTTTGATCTGTTATGGAAAAACTACATACTTAAACAAGGCTGTGCACATGAGACTTGTGAAGTATGAATGCTTGAATATATGCATGCATAAATTTCCTTTGATTCAGTATATATAAATTTTCGATGTGTGTGTTAAAGATTATCCACATACAAATCTTGACTTGTTTAATTGTGATTGTTATGTAAGATCTTTGAGTTTTTGTGAGAACTCGTTTTGTATAAGTTTACCTTTTCAAATGAATTGTGAAAGCTATAATGGTTTGAATGATTACATGCTTAAGTCTTGCGTTATTGAAGAGAGTGAGTTGTTGACAAAAGAAAATTCTTTGCTGTTTTTGAAAATGTGTGATCAAAATCACGTGTTCAAACCCGGAGAACGTTTTCCTAATTTGTTAAGAAAAGGTCAAAATCAATTTTTTTTTTATTTTGGTTGGTTGCTATTAATGAATTCCCTGTTTCATAATGATAAGGTAAGATTCACTTCTACTTTTGATCCTGGCATCGATTCAGCATGTCCTTTCAAGTTCAGCAATTATGGTGTCACTAATCCTTTTTCTTTTCGTAAAGGTAACACCTTGAGAAGTGCGAGTTGTTTTTCTCTTACATTTCAGGTTAGTTCGAGTAAAGAGCTTTGACTTTACTATCTTTCTAAAAAGAGGAGGTTTATGTTGACTGAAAAAGGTATTGTTCAAATCGATTCCCATACATTCATTCATATGGGTAAACAAGGTGAGTTTTCTAAATCTTTTAAGACTCAACCATTCCCTTCGATCATTGATGGAAACATTGTTGATGTCTTGTTTTTTGAAATGCATTCATACTTTGATGAGGTTTATTGTCCTTCTTTGATTAGTAATGAATTGTTTGTTTTGAAAAAACATAATGAGAATATTACTCAAAAAGGTCATGTTGTTGATATGCATTCCTTGATTTATTACACGAATTCAATTTGTTTAAATAATGATTTGCGGGTGCAATTTGAGATGATCGAATGTTTCAAAACATGTGTGTTTTTGATTCAATTATGTGATAAGACATTAACTTGTAAAAATTTCTATTAAATTGATTGTGACGATGGTGTATGGAAGTTGCCTTTTGATATGAATCATGCATGTTCTGAACAAAGATGCTTGGATTACATGTTTGTTTGGAAGCATTCTTAATGTATTTTGATTACCATTTGAGTTTGATTCATAAACCTTTCTTATTATTGAAAATGAATAAAGTTTTAGAAAATTTCTCTTAGTTTAACCTTCATTGTGTCACTAATTCGTTTTATTCTTCTGTAGGTGACGATGTGAGGTAGTACCCTCTTAAAGAGGGAGGGTCTGCAAATAATCTGATTTGTGATCTTGAAAAATTTCTTTCAAGCAAGTGGCCTGATTTGAGGACAAATCGTCTTTAAGAGGGAGGGTATGATGCAATCCTAGTGGCATCATGTTTCGATAAATCTAGGTATCAGAGCCTAGGGATGAAATTAGAATTTATGGAAAAGTTAGGGGCAAAACAGTAATTTTTCCTAGGACGTAAATTGAGTCCCAAATAAATATGAAATATGTGAACTTTATGATTAAATTTATTTATATAGATCCAGACAACATAAATTTGAGGTTAGACCGAGGAAAAGAAAAGGCTTCGAATTAATAGGTTTTATACGTGAACAACTGTCAAGGTAAGTTCGTGTAACTTAATCGAGCATGTAATTATGTTAATTGAATGTTATGCTTGTATGTAATGTGACTTATATTGAAATGCATTACTTGAATGCTATAATGGACAATTTAATACATGCTTGAAATGGTGAAAAAGGGTTAAGTCCCGATTGAATATTGAATTCCAATGAATATATGTGCTTCCCAAAATGGATGAGGTCCTGCATTTGTTGCAGTCAGGATTTAGCTCGGACGAGTAATCCTATTAACCTCATTATAGAAAGGATTTAACCCAGACAGGTAATCCTGATATAATACATCTCAAGTATATGTTATGATTAGGGTTTAGCCTGCACTAGTAATCCTAATTAAGTTCTTCTAAGCATACGTTATATAAAGGATTTAGCCTAAACTGGTAATCCTATTATACGATATGTGGCTTGAGAGTGTGTTCCTTGATTAAGTGCCCTAATGGGTACTCTTGAATAACAATTGATGGATTATTGAATCGTTCATGTAACACCCCTTACCCATATTCGATGCCGTAATAGGGTACAAGGCATTACCGGACTTATACACAACCAATCATGCAGAACCGAGACATAAATTTCCAACCAAATTAAAACTTTTCAAAAATATTCATATTGTCCCTTAGATGAGACTACGAGGCCAAAAACATACATTGGGAGTGGTTCGGAACTAAACTGAGAACATTTGAAATTTTTGCAACACTTAGAAAATTTTCATGCTTTGGAGGGTCACACACCCGTGTGGGTAGGCCGTGTGGTCACACACACCCGTGTGGCTTGGACACGCCCGTGTCCTCAGCCCGTGTAACTCTCTGTTTATGACGTCATCAACAAAATAGGGCTACACAGCCAAGGCACAAGCCCGTGTGCTAGGCCGTGATGGCGATTTAATTTTCATAAAATAGGTGCAGACTTCACACACCCTGGGCACACGCCCATGTCCCTGGGTGGTGTCTTTCACACGGCCGTCTCTCTGCCTATGTGGCCAATTCGAAGATAAAATGCAAAAATGCAAGGGATACATGGCCGAATCACATACCTAATGGGCAAGCCTTATGTCACACACGGCCTAGACACACGCCCGTGTGTTTACCTGTGTGGACAAAAATAAGGCTATTTACCAAGCCTTTTTGCCACCCTTACTTGCACCAACCTACACAACATCAAACAACCCCAATCCAAGCATATACATACAACCAAGACATCCACACATCAATTACATGCTATTTTCTATCACATACAACATTTCATAATTATCATCACAAACCATGCAATAACTCCATCCATGAAAGGCATCTATATATGCATAAATTCTTAACCAATATTAGCCAATACCAAATGGCAATTTACAAAATGAATCAAATACCATTACAAGCCAACACATTTGGCCAAATCAATAATGACACATATCATAAAAAGACCAAGTCTCTATACATGCCATATTCAAAATATCAAATCATGAATACCCAAAAGATTAATTTGATAGTGTGAATCGAGCTCCGACGTCCTTCGATTCCTGAGCTAGCTTGGCAATAATATAAGAAAATGAAAAGAAAGGGGAGTAAGCATAAAGCTTAGTAAGTTCACATACAATAATAAACAATATTAAACAACATTTAGCATGAATATCATACAATTTAACTTAACATACATCACATATTTATCATCATGGTTTCATAAGCATAACTTTATCATTCTTAATCTTACCAAAGGCTCATCACTTAACAAGCTCATTCTTATGGGTTTTTCGTACATAATTGTACCAACTCGTGACTTAACATACTTTTTCTTGTTCTTGACATACCCGTTGAACACTTGGAATACTAAACGAATACACGAAAGGTCTTTGCACACAAGCGCCACATATGTAGCCAAAGCTACCTCATATTTCATTTCACATAAAGGCTCACTCTCGAGCTAATCACGCATCTGCTCACACAAGCTGACGGTCAAGACGTAGCTATACGGGGTACTCACACAAGCTGTCGAGTATCCACAACACATGCCGAACTACCTAGCCACTGCTAGGATGTACATGACCAGCACTCGGAATCACATAATCATATACATCACATGGGGTCCTAGTGACATGTCACTCGTATTCTATTCTATTCCTAAGGTTCAAACGGGATTTTCTTTCTCTTGTCGGAACTTGTCGAATGTTTTCATCGAATCAATTATACAGTTCATATAATATTAATGCATTAAAAGTATAATCATAATATTGCATTATTTACACATGAACTTACCTTGGCACAAAATATGGCTAACTAATTCGATTTAGTCCACAACCTTGTTCTTTCCCCGGTCTAGGTCCGGACTCTATTTTTCTTAATCTATAATAGCAAATTTAGCTCATTTAATTTCCACATTGTTCAAATCATTCCAAAAACCATGCTTTGGAAAAATTATAGTTTTGCCCCTAAACTTTCACATATTTACAAATTAGTCCTTAGGCTCGTAAAATGAAATGCATTCAATTTCTTTGTTACTCAAGTCGAGCTGACCCACACACATGCTCATATCAGCCCACATTTTTCATCAAATAAGATTTTTACTACACATTTTACAACTTTTTACAAATAGGTCCTTTTTAGGTGTTTTCATGAAAAATCACTTAGTAAAAGTTGTTTATCACACATCAAACTTTCATAATCTACCATGAAACATCAAAATACATGCATGCCACACATGGGTCAAACCCTAGACATCAACCCTAGCTCAAATAAATGGTAGAAATGGCTAGATCAGTTGATAACAACTTCAAAAATGTAAAGAATAGTAAAAACGGGGTTAGGATGCACTTACTATCAAGCTTGGAAGTGACAAAACCCTAGCTATGGAGTCGCTTATGAAATTTAGCCAAAGGTTGAAGAAGATGGACAAATTTTGGCTTTGCTTTCCTTTTTTATTATTTTATTTACTAAATGACCAAAATACCCTTTTTACTAAACTTTGAAATTTTACCTATTCATGTCCATTTTTGTCCATAAAAATAGAAATTGGTCAAATTGCTATTTAAGGACATCTAATTAATAATCCATAGCTATTTCATGCTTAAAGCTTCTAGAATCACATATTTTGCAACTTTTGCAATTTAGTCCTAAAAATCAAATTGGACACATTATCAATAAATTTTTTTAACAAAACTGTCATACAATCATGCAAACATATCATAGACTACAACACATTCATAAAATAATTATTTCTACTTCATATTTGTGGTCTCGAAACCACTATTCCAACTAGGCCCAAATTGGGATGTTATAGTACACATCGAGTGTACTACTTGAACATCCATCGGAGTTTCAATGATTCAACAAACACAACTCTTGACATGGTATGAGAATTTTGAAATGAAATGATAATGACTTGAAAGAATATTGCATGATGAGCTCATCTATGTTTACTTGATTGTTATGAGGATTTTTGGTGACTAGCATGTTTGATTGAATGCATGTGTTTAGGCAATATCGCTAATGGATGGAAAACATGATATTGTATGCTTACATTTAAATAACAGGATTGCTAAGTTTAGTTTTCGTTATACGAACTTACTAAGCAGATCATGCTTACTACTTTTTATTTTCCCTATTTTATAGTGCTCGGAAGCTCGCAAAGGTTGGAAGATCATTGGAGCATCATCATACTATTGACTAGCCTATTTTGGGAATAAATAGTAAAATCATGTTTTTATAATGACATGTATAAGAAAACTTGGCCATTAGTGTCATGAAAATGATGTTTTGTAACCTAGCCATTAGAATGGCTAGTAATGGCTTATTTTGGTATGATTAAGTGGGTTATTATGATATATTCGTATGTGATATGTTAAGTTATGATCAAATGATGTTAATGCCTAAGTTAATCCAAGGTAAGTTTATAAACACATATGCATGTAATGGTATGCCATGATGAATGATGGAATTTTTTAATTTGAATGCTTGGATTGGTTGGTATTGGATGTGCGTTTCAAGTGCAGGTCTTGGGTGAAATTTTGGGTGAGATATGAAGCTAAAAATGGCTACATTTTGTCCACACGGGCGTGTGTCTAAGCCATGTGTCACACACGGCCTTGTAACATGGGCATGTGGTTAGGTCGTGTGTCCCCTACACATTAATATTGAGAAACAGCATGCTTAGAATTGAGCACACGGGCAAAGACACGGGCGTGTGTCTTGGCCGGGTGAAACCTGCACCTAATTTTGAATTATATTAATTAACCATACAGCCTAGCACACGAGTGTGTGGCATAGCCGTATGCACAGGTTAGAGAGTTACACGGGGTCAAAAATGACCTGCAGTACGGGCGTGCCCCAGGGTCACACGGGCATGTCTCTTGGACCACATGGGCATGTGAACCCTGCACCTTGGATAATTTTTAAAATTTCGCAAAAAATTCTTAGAGCTCCCTATTAAGTCTCAACTCGATTTTATTGCTCGTATTAGGCCTCGAGGGTCCAATCAAGGGACGTTTTGAATGATCTCAGTTAATGAATAGTAATTTACTAGAATTATCTAAATTTTTTTTGAAAATTCCAGTAATACTCTGTAACCTTGTTTCGACGACGGATATGGGGTAGGGGTGTTACAATAGCTCAACCCATAATCTTTTGAATAGCACCACATATTTCTATATCTTATTATAGTATTCACACTCTGGATGTTTGTGACAACCCAAATTAGACCCTGGTCGGAATGTGGTTTCGAGACCACATTACCGAGCCAAAAATTTATTTTCGTGTTTTAATTGCATAAATTGTTGTGTGACAGTGAATATATGAGAAATTAAATGCTTAATATTAGCATTAGGATTGTGAATTAATTCAAAAAGGACCTAGTTGACGAAGTTAGAAAAGATGATAGATGAATTATAAGGATTAATTAATAATAGGGTGAGGAAGCATGGCTTTGCATGTCAAATTGCCCATAAAATTCATGGTGGCCGGCCAAGGAGTGATGATGCTCCACTCATTCTAATTTAATATGTTTCTTTGGTGAACAAATGATGGGGATAATAATAGAAAAGGGAACAAAAAAATGGGTGTCATACTTGCCATCTCCTAGCCGAAAAACCAAGAAAAAGAAGAGTGTTCATGTTTTCTTTCTTTTGCAATTGTTCTAACTAGAGGAAGAAGAGGAAGCAAGATTCGGCCAAGGTGGTCCTTTAGACCAAGGTATGTTCAATGATATTTTTGGAAGCTTACACTACCTTTGGGGTGATGAGTCTAGATTCTATCTATTCCATGGTTGGATTTGGGGTTGTTGGAGAGATAGGATTCGGCTAAGGAGTTTAAAAATAAAAGCTAGTTGATACCTTGATGCTATTAGCATGCTAGTTATATGGATGTGTTAAGTTGCTTGTTATGTTAGCATGAAAGTTGAAAATTGTTAAGCTATTTTGTTGGAGGTGCCGAACTTAGGACTAGGAAGAGAATGAGTATTCGGCTAACATAGTGGAAAGGTGGTGTTGCCGATTGCTAGATTTAGATTAGGGGAGTGGCTATAATGGGCATTAAGATGTGGAACTTAAGAAATGTAGTTATATGTGGACTTACATGATGTTACAAATAGATGTGAAAATATGCTAGATTAGGAAAACTCGATTAAGTGTTCATGAGATGAAATTAGGTGTTTAAATGATGTTATAGTTGACATTGTACATGTATACATGCATTTCGGCCATGGTCTTTGCTTGAATTTGAGATTTGTAATGTGATTTTCCTAAATTGTCTATGAATTTTTGGTTGTTGATTCCATGGTAATGGTATATTGAATCCATGAAAATTTAGTAAGGTTGCATTCGGCAACTTGCTTGGAATTAAAAATTGATGTCTAAGCTTAGGTGATTTCGATGATGATATATATATATTCATAAGTATATTTAGTTGATTCGGCTTTGGTAGTTGCATGAGGTTATTAGCCGAATATACTAACATACATATACATGTGAAATTGGATTGTAAATATTTAGCAAGGTGGTTAAACTAGTTAAATTATTGATTTAGCTCAAGGAGTTAAAGGAGGTGAATCGAGCAAAGGCAAAGAAAAGGTTATCGAGTAGCCGAGTTGGAACCGTCTTACCCAACACGAGGTAAGTCATTAAGCATGTAGTTGGTATTATTTCAAATGGTCATAATGTGTATGTATTGATGCTGATTGGAATGAATAAATATACATATATATATATGCATGTACGTATGTGATGATGAAATTGTTGAATGAAAGAAAAGAGGTAAGATGTACTGAGTTGTTGATCTCGGCACTAAACGTGCGGGATGACCATTTATGACCATGAGATTGGCGCTAAGTGCGCGGGATTAAATTGTACAGCACTAAGGGTGCGATTTGACTATGTTGCACTAAGTGTGCGAAATGAATATGATGCACTAAGTGTGCGAATTGACCATGCGGCACTAAGTGTGCGAGTTTGACTATGTAGCACTAAGTGTGCGATTTTATTACGTAGCACTAAGTGTGTGAGTTGATTATATAGCACTGAGTGTGCGGGCTCAACATACATTCGTGAATCATTATGGACACTATGTGTGCGACACTATTGAGTCGATCGCGGACAGCGGATCGGGTAAGTGTCTTGAGTACGTGGCTAATAGGTGCTATGCTTATACTTGGTGTTGAGCTCGGTAAGTTCGAACCTATGTGACAAATATACTTGAAGTCACGTACATAGAATTTATCGTAGGATGGGTGAAAGGCCGTATAGTCGTTTGATTGTAACGAAAATAAATCGATTTATGAAAATACTTCAATGTCCTATTGATGAGTATATAGAATGTGAATGCATGAATTGATATGAAATTGAATCGATAGGTTGGAGGAACTATGGTATGGTTCGGTATGGATGGAGTAAATTGTCTCGATCCATTTTGTTTCCTCTTGTGATAATGTTATTGATAGATGGTAGTGCATTGCTTTTGACTTACTGAGTTATAAACTCACTCGATGTTTCCTTGTCACCCATTATAGGTTGCTTGGACTCATCTATTTTTGCGGGGTCGGGCCGTCATCGAAGTCATCACACCGGATAGCAAGTTTTGGTACTTTCTTCTTAGTTGGCTTAGAGGAACATTTTGGCATGTATAAGCTATTACGTTGTGTTTGAATTTTGGCATGTAAACTTTAAGCCATGCGAAAATGGCACGAATGTTCGAATGAGTTGGATCAAGGGTAGGCGTGAAATGGGCCTAGTTACTTTCGTAACAGATGCTGGCAGCAGCAGTGTCATGAGATTGAAAAATCACTAAAAATAGTAGGAGTGGAATTAATTGATGAATAAATTATGTAATCGAAGCTCGATGAGTCTGTTTTCATGAGGAAGTAACGAAAAGATCATATGGGCAGTGTATTAAGAGATAATCAGATTTTTGTGGGACAGGGCCAGAACGGTTTCTGGATTCCCTGCTCCGACTTTGGAAATTTATTATAAATTAACCAGAGATAATTAGGGGTCGTACCATATATGTACAGATTCCTCTCTGAGTCTAGTTTTCATAGAAACAAACGGCATCAGTATTGAAGCCCCGTGCAGGGAGATATCCAAGTCGTAATGGGAAAAGGTCAGTGTAGTCGACCCCTGCAACTTGGGAGACTTTGACTAATAAACTGTAGTAATTGGCCTGACCAAAAATTCTAGAAAAAAATACATAGATGGGCACATGAGTCTAGTTTCTGGGAAAAATTACGGAACTGATTTTCGAGTTACGAAACTCAAGATATGATTTTTAAAACGACTAGTACACAGATTGGGTAGTGTCTGGAAAATAAATTTTATAAGGGGTTAAAGTCAGTTAACACCTCGTGATCGACTCTGGTGTCGGTTTCGAGTTCGGGGTGTTACAATGTTAGTACGTCTGGAGGCAGTCAAAACCCACAGTCTGTGACTCCCTTGCTGAGGCAGCAGAATACCCTCTAACATCTCTTGGTCTTTTGAACCTAACAATGGACACCGCGTTATATGCTATGCGCTTACTCCCTTCTCTCTCCCTAACCTTATTTCTTTCTTGAATGGTTGTCTCCATTCTTTAGGGATAAGGCAGAAAAGTCTCCAATCTCAAAGGTAGACAATAGTACCCTCAATTCCTCATTTAAACCTCCTTCAAACCTAATGCATAATCCTTCCTCATTTGGCACCAAGTTCTTGGCGTACTGGCTTAACCTGATAAATTCCTTCTCATACTTAAACACTAAAATTTTTCCTTACTTAAGTTCCAAAAAGTATTTCTTCATTTGTTCAACAAAGAGACTGTTGATGAACTTTCCCCTGAACTTCTTTAAGAAAAAGTCCCAATTCACCAGATCTCTTGGGGCCATACTGGATATTGTGGTCTACCATTGATACACCTCATCTTCAAGCAAAGAGATGGTGCATCTCAAACTCTTGGCTGAAGAGCACTATAGTTCCTCAACCACCTGGCAGACTCGGGACAGCAAGTTTTCTACTGCAACTGGATCATCCTATTTCGACGTGTGTCCACCCACGTGGGTATTCGAATGATCCAGTTGCAGTAGAAAACTGGTTGTCCCAGTCCGTGTGTCCACCCATGTGTGTAACACCCCTCGCCCGTATCCGACGCTGGGACTGGGTTCGAGGTGCTACCGGACTTAACTCAAGCAATCGCATATAAAAGTGGACCATAAAATTTCGTTTAACTTGAACCTTCTCAGTTACAAACTTTGTATCCCTTAAATGGGCTCACGAGGCCCAAAACATACATTAAAAATGGTTTCGGACTAAACTAGGAGCTTAAGAAAAACTTCAGAAAATTTTATGCCTTAAGGTTCCACACGCCCGTGTGGTTTGGGACACGCCCATGCTCTTATCCCGTGTGAAACACTGACCATTCAACATGCCCATGGCACACGCCCGTACGGCGTACCCATGTTCAATACTGTCTTTTAAACATGGCCAAGGAACACGCCCGTGTGGCTTGCTCGTGTTCAACACTAACCTAGAATTTTAAGTGCAGGGGACACACAGCCAGTGCACACACCCATGGGAGTGAGCCATGTGTTACACACGGCCTAGACACACGCCCGTGTACCCAACCATACGGACCCTAATAGGCTATTTTCCAAGCCTTTGCTCACCTTCTTTACTACTTGTACTTAATGGTTACCAAATACCAGGCAAAACATAACTATACTCTTAGGAATGCTCTTTGTAAAGCTTATTGCATTGGAAACCTCATATCATTGGTTTTATGCATGCTAGATTATTATTCCCATCTAGTATTTATGGATTTCTATGTCAATATAACACATTCAAAATTTGGTTCGTTCTTGTGACTCATTGCCAACTATGATAAACCATCATATGTAAAAACAAGCAAACGTAGAATTTTAGATCATAGCCTACTTTAAAATAATCCAATTCCTATGGCCATATACAAAAAGATAGGTACATCTTTACATGCATTTACTTGGCAAATCAAATGACACATATAACAAAATACTCAAAACCCTATACATGCCATTGAACAAAATAGAAATATCTTTATACCAAAGCTGTCCTATTTGATAGTGTGCCGACTCTCCAACTGTCTTTCAATCCTCACAAGTCCTTGAACTCTAAAAATAGGAAAAAGAGAGGGGTAAGCATTTACATGCTTAGTAGGCTCGAATAACCTGAAAGTAAACTTACCTAGTAATTAGCATACATCCATAATAGATAAGGAAACCAACATGTATGAAATGGTTCCCTATCACATACACTCAACCAATGAGTTAGCCACATAACAAAGCATCATGTAACTTATCTTAGATGAGCTCATCATTCAGTATCTCATTTTACGCATATATCTCAAGATAATCCCGTTGAGTTTTTAGGAAATCTCGATGGAGTATCCATTAACTGTCAATTCATACAAATGATCATTTCAGATATGCACTCCCGTGAACCTCACATTTTATGGCGGGATTACCAATCCATGCTAAATCCCTTATTGCGACAACCACTCTTAACGAGCTCGGATCTGAATTACCAGTGTGACAGCCCAAAGTTGACCCTAGTCGGGAAGTGGTTTCGGGACCGCTAAACCGAGTCACTGAAATGTTTGAATGTGATACTTATTGTGTAGAATATGTAATTATGAATGTGTGAAAATTTCAAGCTTCAATTGGGTTGATTTCATGTGAATTTAGTCAATAGGACTTATGTGAGAAAATTCTAAAATGTGATAGGTCAATGTGTGAGGACCTACTAGTGCATGTGGACAAAGGGGGGGACTTGCATGTCAAATTTCCCCCCCTAATGAGTAGTGGCCGGCCATGACAAGGAAGGATGGGCAAAACATGTCATGAAACATGTTTTGTTAGTGGAAGAATAAAATAAGGAGTATGGGTAATAAAGAAATGGAAAACAAAAGAAAAAAAAATGTGTGTGTGGTGTTTGTTCCCCCCATTGCCGTGAGCTCAAGAGAAGAAAGGAGAAAAGTTTGTGTTCATCCTTTCTCACCTCCATTTTAGCCTAAATTAGAAAGAAAAACAAAGAAAAAAATTTCTCATCCTTTGGTTCATCCTTGGCCAAAAATTTTAAGGAGGAAAGAAGAAGAAAGGTGAAGAGATTCGGCCATGCATGTAGCTAGGCCAAGGTATGTTTAATGATGTTCCATGAGATGCATGCATGTTTTAGTTGTTAGCTTGAGTTCTACCTAGCCCATGGTCTAAATCTTGCTATGTGATGGAAATGGCACTTGACCATGGATGCATCATTCTTGGTTGGTGTTTGATGTTGTGGTGATGAGGCATGAGGATAAGTTAAGATTCGGCCTAGGTGGAGGTTGTGTTAATGCCATTGCATGCAAAATATGAAGCTTGTTAATGATGCATGTGATGATGGCTTGATGATTCTTGAACCTCCTTTTTAGCATTTTTGTGTGAGCACATATGTGCATTGGTTGCTAAAGGGAGAAGAATCGGCTAGCAAGATGTGTGCTAAGGCCGAATGTAACTTTGCATGTTGATGAGCAATGCATGTGTTAAATCGATGAAAAGGGGGAGGATGCTTTACTAGTGTGTATATGTGTGTATTAAGTGTTGAAATCGACCCCAAAAATGGACATGCATATTCGGCCAAGGGGAAAGAAATTAGCTAATACGTTGTGTTGATGCATGATTTTTGCATGTATGAGACTTTAATGTCTAATGTATAAATATGGGCTAAGTGCCTTGTGTTCATCTTTTGATGCCTAAAATGATGAAATCAATTTATTTGTTTGATTAAGCTCAAGAGCAAAGGGGAAATAAAACCGATAAAGGGAAGGAAAAAGTGGTTGAATAGCTAGCGGAATCGTTCGACAACACCCGAGGTAAGTTCTTGAGTAAGAGATCTTAAATTTCGATGTGATTAAATCATGCTCTATGTGTGGCTATTGAGCCGAATGTGCAAGGACAATATGTGCCTTGTGTTTGAGTTTCGTAAACGAAAATGAAATATGAATGTGCTATGAATTATTGTTAGATGTGCATGATTAATTGAATGCTGTCCGGGCTAAGTCCCGAAGGCTTTGTGCTAAGTGAATATATCCGGATTAAGATCCGAAGGCCTTTGTGCGAGATACTAAATCCGGGTTAAGTCCCGAAGGCATTCGTGCGAGTTATTAAATCCGGGTTAAGTCCCGAAGGCATTCGTGCGAGTTATTAAATCCGGGTTAAGTCCCGAAGGCATTCGTGCGAGTTGTTAAATCCGGGTTAAGTCCCGAAGGCATTCGTGCGAGTTGTTAAATCCGGGTTATGTCCCGAAGGCATTGTGTGAGTTACTAAAACCGGGCTATGTCCCGAAGGCATTTGAACGAGGAGCTATATCCGGTTAAATCCCGAAGGTACGTGATTTGGTAATGAATGAGCTTGCTGTAAAATTCCAGCGAATACTCGAAAAACATCCCAATATGGGGATATGTTACGTATGTGTTGAATTTAATCGAGCCCTTACAATAAATGTTCGCTCAGTTGATAAACGAGCTACCGGCCTTCGGCCAAGTTAGTTTATTGTGTATGTACATAAGGGTTATTAATGTTGTGAAGCAAGTTTGATATCGGTAAATTGCGTATTATGAAATATTCCGTTTAGCTAAATGTGTGCTATTCTTTGTGCATGCTGGAATTCCTTGCTCAAACTTACTAAGCATAAATTGCTTACTCGTTACATTACTCCTCTGTTTTATAGATTTTTGGTTCTCCAGCTATCGGACTCGGGATCTTGAAGTCGAAGTCGCCCACACTATCAAAGGCTCTTTTGGGTACTATTTTGGTTGAATTTTGATATGGCATGTATAGGACTACCCATTGTTGTCTTTCGAGTACTTTATGAAATGTATAAGTGTACAGCCATGCGAAAATGGCTTGTAGAAGTGGAGTATGGCATTAGACCATTCGTATTTATGAATGTATAGATGGTTTCATGATGTAACTATGTTGGAATGGAAGTGTTGAGCAAATGATCAGCCACTAGAATGGCTAAGTATGATCATATGTGGGCTTATGTATGACAAGGCCCTAGTTGGTCCATGAAACCCCAAATTAGGTAAGGTTCACTTTGAAAACAGAAGCTGATAGCAGCAGTGGTGTGGATTGGAAAAATCACAAGAATTCGTAGGAGTGGAATTAAATAGTGAATAAATTATGTAATCGAACCTTGATGAATCTACTTTCATATGGAAGTAACGAAACAATTATAGGAATAGTACAGAAAGAGATATTCGGGTTCTTGTGTAACAGGGCCAGAACAGTTTCTGGATTCACTGTTCCGCCTTTGGAAATTCACTATAAATTGACCAGAGATAATTAGGGGTCATACCATATATGTATGGATTCCTCTCTGAGTCTAGTTTCCATATAAACAAACAGCATCAGTATTGAAGCTCTGTGCAGAGAGATATCCCAGTCGTAATGGGAAAAGGTCAGTGTAGTCGACCCCTGTAACATGGGAGACTTTGACTAATAAACTGTACTAATTGGCCCGACCAAAAATTCTAGAAAAAAATCCATAGGTGGGGACATGAGTCTAGTTTCAGGGAAAAATCACAAAACTGATTTTTGAGTTGTGAAACTCAAGATATGATTTTTGAAGCGACTAGTACTCAGACTGGGCAGTGTCTGGAAAAATTTTTCAAAGTTTGTTAACATCTCGTGTCTGACTCCGGTGTCGGTCTCGGGTTCGGGGTGTTACATTTTATTGGTATCAGAGCTACGGTTTAGTCGATTCTAGGACTACCGTAATGTTTTGGGTCTAGCTATACATGCCATTTTATGTGATTACTTGATAGTGTGGTGATTTCCGACAATTGTAAATGTGTTTATTTATAGTAATGGATCCCGATCGTGACCGAGAGGTAGCTGATGATCTTGAGAGTGTAGCGCCTGCTCCCGTACAAGGGACAGTGCCGGCAAACTCTCAACCTAATGCTAGTAATCAGAATGATGAAGCTAGACAAGCATTCTATAGCGTGATGAATGATTGGTTTAACCAATACATTCGAACTAATATGGCTGTTCCACAACCTCCATTCCCGAACAAATACTACCCCCGCACCTACAATACCGCCGGTAACGGACCAAATAAGGTCACATAAGCCCCAGTTGACAGAATCCGAAAACATGGGGCTACTGAATTTAAGGCTATGGATAGCGATGATGCCGAGCAAGCTGAATTTTGGCTGGACAACACTATCCGGGTACTCGATGAGCTATCTTGTACACCCGATGAATGCCTAAAGTGTGCTATCTCCTTGCTACGTGATTCTGCCTACTATTGGTGGAGTACTCTGACTTCTATTGTGCCCCGAGAGCAAGTAACTTGGGAGTTTTTCCAAACTGAGTTTCGGAAAAAGTATATCAGTCAGAGATTTGTTGATCAAAAACGGAAGGAATTTCTTGAGCTTAAGCAAGGCTCCATGTCGGTTACTGATTACGAGCGAAAATTTGTTAGACTTAGCAAATACGCTCGGGAATGTGTTTCGTCCGAAGCTGTTATGTGTAAACGCTTCGAGGATGGGCTGAATGAAGATATAAAAATGTTCGTTGGCGTTCTTGAAATACAAGAGTTCGTGGTACTTGTTGAACGAGCTTGTAAAGCCGAAGAGCTTAGAAAAGAAAAGCAAAGAGTTGATGAGGGAACTGGAGAGTTTCGTAAAACATCCTCGGGGAGGTCTCTTCAACAGACATCGAAGAGATTTCGAGATGATGCAGGCCAGTTTAGAGGCACTTCGGGCCTTTTTGGACGAGATCGTGATCGACCCCCTGTGGGTACACGAGGCACTTCGGTCGCCAGTGTTGGGAATGAACGTCGAGACAGGACGAAATGCCGATATTGCGGTAAATGGCATTCGGGGAGTTGTAGATTTCCTGACCGCTCCTGTTACAAATGCGGATCAGTGGACCACTTCATTAAAGATTGCCCGAGGTTGTCGGGACAGAATGCAAATCAGAGTGGGAGACCGGGTGCTACCACTGCTCGAGGTAGACCATCTGGAAATATGGGCAATGCTGGTGGTGGTCAGAGAGGATCTAGAGATGATATAACCAGATCCGAAGCCCGTGCGCCTGCTAGAGCTTATGCTATACGTGCCCGCGAGGATGCTTCTTCGCCTGATGTTATTACCGGTACATTCACCCTCTTTGATACTAATGTAATTGCTTTGATTGACCCCGGTTCTACCCATTCTTACATATGTGAAACCTTAGCATCCAGTAAGACTTTATCTATTGAGTCTACTGAGTTTGTAATTCGGGTGTCAAATCCCTTGGGTCGTTACGTGCTTGTCGACAAAGTGTGTAAGAAATGTCCCCTGGAAAATTCGAGGTTCCTATTTTCCAGCGGACTTGACGCTTTTGCCGTTTGATGAATTTGATGTTATCCTTGGGTTGGATTGGTTGACTGCGCATGATGCGATTGTGAATTGCAAGAGCAAGACTATTGATTTGAGGTGCGCAAATAACGAAGTAGTCCGAATTGAGTCTGAGGACTTGGAGGGGATGCCAGCTGTAATATCAGCAATGTTGGCACAGAAATATGTAAGAAAAGGGTGCGAAGCATACCTTGCATATGTGCTTGATGACAAAGAATTAGAAAAGAAACCCGAATCTGTGCCGGTGGTTTGTGAATACCCGGATGTTTTTCCGGAAGAATTACCGGGTTTACCACATGTTCGGGAGGTAGAGTTTGGTATTGAGCTTGTACCTGGGACTACGCCGATTTCGATAGCTCCGTATCGTATGGCACCAACCGAGTTAAAGGAGTTGAAAGCTCAGTTGCAAGAACTGACGGAGAGAGGTTTCGCTCGACCAAGTTTCTCACCTTGGGGTGCACCAGTATTGTTCGTGAAAAAGAAGGACGGAACCATGAGGTTGTGCATTGACTATCGTCAGCTGAATAAAGTGACGATAAAGAACAAATATCCGTTGCCGCGCATCGATGATTTGTTCGACCAACTGAAGGGAGCCTCAGTGTTCTCAAAAATAGATTTGAGATCGGGCTATTATCAGTTGCGAATTCGAGATCCAGATATTCCCAAAACTGCCTTCAGAACGAGATATGGTCACTACGAATTCTTAGTGATGCCGTTTGGGCTCACTAATGCCCCTGCGGTATTTATGGATTTGATGAATCGGATCTTCAGACCGTATTCGGATCAGTTCGTAGTTGTGTTCATTGATGACATTTTGGTCTATTCAAGAGATGAGACCGAACATGCTGAGCATCTGAGGCTAGTGCTGCAAATTTTGCGGGATAAGCAGTTATATGCTAAGTTCAGTAAGTGTGAGTTCTGGTTAAGAGAGGTTAGCTTCTTGGGTCATGTGGTATCCGCGTCGGGTATTCGAGTTGACCCGAACAAAATTTCAGCCATACTTGACTGGAAACCTCCGAGAAATATTACTGAAGTTCGGAGCTTTTTGGGGCTCGCCGGTTATTACCGACGATTTGTGAAAGGTTTCTCGATGATAGCCACACCAATGACGAAGCTACTTCAAAAGGATGTTAAGTTCGAGTGGACGGAGAAATGTCAGAAAAGTTTCAACCAACTGAAAACTCATTTGACTGAAGCTCCAATTTTGGTGCAACCCGAATCAGGTAAAGAGTTTGTCATTTATAGTGACGCATCCCTACTTGGGTTGGGTCGCGTATTGATGCAAGAAGGTCGAGTCGTGGCCTATGCGTCGAGACAATTGAAGCCACACGAGAGGAATTATCCGACCCATGATCTCGAACTAGCTGCCATCGTGTTTGCTTTAAAAATATGGCGACATTATCTGTTTGGTGAGAAGTGCCATGTATTTTCGGATCACAAAAGTCTCAAATATTTGATGACTCAACTAGACTTGAATCTGCGACAAAGACGTTGGCTTGAGTTGTTGAAAGATTATGAGCTTGTCATTGATTACCACCCGGGAAAGACTAACGTGGTTGCGGACGCCTTAAGCCGGAAGTCATTGTTTGCTTTACGAGCGATGAACGTGCATTTGTCTGTTTTACCAGACAGTGTGTTAGTAGCTGAATTAAAAGCTAAACCATTATTGACTCACCAAATTCGTGAAGCTCAGAAAGTCGATGATGAATTGGTTGCAAAACGGTCTAAGTGTTTTCCGAACGAGGAATCGGAGTTTCAAATTGATGATGATGATTGTTTGAGGTTCAGAAATCATTTGTGTGTTCCAAGGAATTCGGAACTCATTTCGATGATTCTGAACGAAGCCCATTGTAGCCGAATGTCAATTCACCCGGGGAGTACGAAAATGTACAACGATTTGAAACGTCAATTTTGGTGGCATGGTATGAAACGGGACATCTCTGACTTTGTTTCGAGATGTTTAATATGTCAACAAGTGAACGCGGAACATCAAGTGTCTTCAGGATTACTCCAGCCGATCATGATACCCGAGTGGAAATGGGATCGAGTCACAATGGACTTTGTGTCCGGACTGCCTTTGTCAGCAAGTAAGAAGGATGCGATATGGGTTATTGTTGATAGACTGACTAAGTCGGCTCATTTCATCCCCGTACGTACGGATTTTTCATTGGATAAACTAGCTGAATTGTACGTTTATCAAATTGTGAGATTACACGGGGTACCTGTTTCTATCGTGTCGGATAGAGATCCGAGATTCACCTCACGATTTTGGAAGAAATTGCAAGAAGCTCTGGGTACCAAGTTGCATTTTAGCACTGCTTTTCACCCCCAAACCGATGGTCAATCCGAGCGGATAATTCAGATACTTGAGGATATGTTGAGATGTTGCATCCTCGAGTTCAGTAGTTCATGGGAACGGTATTTACCTTTGATTGAATTCGCTTACAACAATAGTTTTCAATCAAGTATTAAGATGGCACCTTATGAGGCTTTGTACGGTCGTAAATGCCGTACACCATTGTTTTGGACCGAGCTCGGTGAAAGCAAAATTTTCGGAGTTGATTTGATTAGAGATGCTGAACAGAAAGTAAAGGTAATCCGTGAAAGTCTGAAGGTATCCACGGATCATCAGAAATCGTACGCAGATTTGAAACGAAAAGACATCGAGTATCAGGTGGGAGACAAAGTGTTCCTTAAGGTTTCACCTTGGAAAAAGATACTCAGGTTCGGCCGTAAGGGCAAGTTGAGCCCAAGATTCATTGGGCCGTACGAAATCTCTGAACGAGTTGGTCCGGTTGCGTATAGATTGATTTTGCCCCCGGAGCTTGAAAAGATTCATGATGTCTTTCATGTTTCGATGCTTCGACGCTATCGATCTGATCCATCGCATATAATTAGCCCATCAGAGGTTGAAATTCAAGTCGACATGAGCTATGAAGAAGAACCGATGCGTATCCTAGCTAGTGAAGTGAAGGAGTTGCGAAACAAAAGAGTTCCGCTAGTAAAGGTGTTATGGCTCAAACTCGGGATCGAGGAAGCTACTTGGGAGACCGAGAGCTCGATGAAAGAACGATACCCAAACCTATTTACCGGTAAGATTTTCGGGGACGAAAATTTCTTAAGTGGGGGAGAGTTGTGACAGCCCAAAGTTGACCCTAGTCGGGAAGTGGTTTCGGGACCGCTAAACCGAGTCACCGAAATGTTTGAATGTGATACTTATTGTGTAGAATATGTAATTATGAATGTGTGAAAATTTCAAGCTTCAATTGGGTTGATTTCATGTGAATTTAGTCAATAGGACTTATGTGAGAAAATTCTAAAATGTGATAGGTCAATGTGTGAGGACCTACTAGTGCATGTGGACAAAGGGGGACTTGCATGTCAAATTTCCCCCCCTAATGAGTAGTGGCCGGCCATGACAAGGAAGGATGGGCAAAACATGTCATGAAACATGTTTTGTTAGTGGAAGAATAAAATAAGGAGTATGGGTAATAAAGAAATGGAAAACAAAAGAAAAAAAATGTGTGTGTGGTGTTTGTTCCCCCCATTGCCGTGAGCTCAAGAGAAGAAAGGAGAAAAGTTTGTGTTCATCCTTTCTCACCTCCATTTTAGCCTAAATTAGAAAGAAAAACAAAGAAAAAAATTTCTCATCCTTTGGTTCATCCTTGGCCAAAAATTTTAAGGAGGAAAGAAGAAGAAAGGTGAAGAGATTCGGCCATGCATGTAGCTAGGCCAAGGTATGTTTAATGATGTTCCATGAGATGCATGCATGTTTTAGTTGTTAGCTTGAGTTCTACCTAGCCCATGGTCTAAATCTTGCTATGTGATGGAAATGGCACTTGACCATGGATGCATCATTCTTGGTTGGTGTTTGATGTTGTGGTGATGAGGCATGAGGATAAGTTAAGATTCGGCCTAGGTGGAGGTTGTGTTAATGCCATTGCATGCAAAATATGAAGCTTGTTAATGATGCATGTGATGATGGCTTGATGATTCTTGAACCTCCTTTTTAGCATTTTTGTGTGAGCACATATGTGCATTGGTTGCTAAAGGGAGAAGAATCGGCTAGCAAGATGTGTGCTAAGGCCGAATGTAACTTTGCATGTTGATGAGCAATGCATGTGTTAAATCGATGAAAAGGGGGAGGATGCTTTACTAGTGTGTATATGTGTGTATTAAGTGTTGAAATCGACCCCAAAAATGGACATGCATATTCGGCCAAGGGGAAAGAAATTAGCTAATACGTTGTGTTGATGCATGATTTTTGCATGTATGAGACTTTAATGTCTAATGTATAAATATGGGCTAAGTGCCTTGTGTTCATCTTTTGATGCCTAAAATGATGAAATCAATTTATTTGTTTGATTAAGCTCAAGAGCAAAGGGGAAATAAAACCGATAAAGGGAAGGAAAAAGTGGTTGAATAGCTAGCGGAATCGTTCGACAACACCCGAGGTAAGTTCTTGAGTAAGAGATCTTAAATTTCGATGTGATTAAATCATGCTCTATGTGTGGCTATTAAGCCGAATGTGCAAGGACAATATGTGCCTTGTGTTTGAGTTTCGTAAACGAAAATGAAATATGAATGTGCTATGAATTATTGTTAGATGTGCATGATTAATTGAATGCTGTCCGGGCTAAGTCCCGAAGGCTTTGTGCTAAGTGAATATATCCGGATTAAGATCCGAAGGCCTTTGTGCGAGATACTAAATCCGGGTTAAGTCCCGAAGGCATTCGTGCGAGTTATTAAATCCGGGTTAAGTCCCGAAGGCATTCGTGCGAGTTATTAAATCCGGGTTAAGTCCCGAAGGCATTCGTGCAAGTTGTTAAATCCGGGTTAAGTCCCGAAGGCATTCGTGCGAGTTGTTAAATCCGGGTTATGTCCCGAAGGCATTGTGTGAGTTACTAAAACCGGGCTATGTCCCGAAGGCATTTGAACGAGGAGCTATATCCGGTTAAATCCCGAAGGTACGTGATTTGGTAATGAATGAGCTTGCTGTAAAATTCCAGCGAATACTCGAAAAACATCCCAATATGGGGATATGTTACGTATGTGTTGAATTTAATCGAGCCCTTACAATAAATGTTCGCTCAGTTGATAAACGAGCTACCGGCCTTCGGCCAAGTTAGTTTATTGTGTATGTACATAAGGGTTATTAATGTTGTGAAGCAAGTTTGATATCGGTAAATTGCGTATTATGAAATATTCCGTTTAGCTAAATGTGTGCTATTCTTTGTGCATGCTGGAATTCCTTGCTCAAACTTACTAAGCATAAATTGCTTACTCGTTACATTGCTCCTCTGTTTTATAGATTTTTGGTTCTCCAGCTATCGGACTCGGGATCTTGAAGTCGAAGTCGCCCACACTATCAAAGGCTCTTTTGGGTACTATTTTGGTTGAATTTTGATATGGCATGTATAGGACTACCCATTGTTGTCTTTCGAGTACTTTATGAAATGTATAAGTGTACAGCCATGCGAAAATGGCTTGTAGAAGTGGAGTATGGCATTAGACCATTCGTATTTATGAATGTATAGATGGTTTCATGATGTAACTATGTTGGAATGGAAGTGTTGAGCAAATGATCAGCCACTAGAATGGCTAAGTATGATCATATGTGGGCTTATGTATGACAAGGCCCTAGTTGGTCCATGAAACCCCAAATTAGGTAAGGTTCACTTTGAAAACAGAAGCTGATAGCAGCAGTGGTGTGGATTGGAAAAATCACAAGAATTCGTAGGAGTGGAATTAAATAGTGAATAAATTATGTAATCGAATCTTGATGAATCTACTTTCATATGGAAGTAACGAAACAATTATAGGAATAGTACAGAAAGAGATATTCGGGTTCTTGTGT
Organism: Gossypium hirsutum; assembly: GCF_007990345.1. Classification (NCBI taxonomy): domain Eukaryota; kingdom Viridiplantae; phylum Streptophyta; class Magnoliopsida; order Malvales; family Malvaceae; genus Gossypium; species Gossypium hirsutum. The sequence continues at coordinate 56,954,868 of NC_053429.1, read as the reverse complement.
AACAGGGCCAGAACAGTTTCTGGATTCACTGTTCCGCCTTTGGAAATTCACTATAAATTGACCAGAGATAATTAGGGGTCATACCATATATGTATGGATTCCTCTCTGAGTCTAGTTTCCATATAAACAAACGGCATCAGTATTGAAGCTCTGTGCAGAGAGATATCCCAGTCGTAATGGGAAAAGGTCAGTGTAGTCGACCCCTGTAACATGGGAGACTTTGACTAATAAACTGTACTAATTGGCCCGACCAAAAATTCTAGAAAAAAATCCATAGGTGGGGACATGAGTCTAGTTTCAGGGAAAAATCACAAAACTGATTTTTGAGTTGTGAAACTCAAGATATGATTTTTGAAGCGACTAGTACTCAGACTGGGCAGTGTCTGGAAAATTTTTTCAAAGTTTGTTAACATCTCGTGTCCGACTCCGGTGTCGGTCTCGGGTTCGGGGTGTTACAACCAGTCCAGGCTAAATTTAGACCCTTATTAGATTACCTGTTCGGGCTAAATCCATAATGCACATGTATTTTTCGTGAGGCTCGATCATTCAAGGAACACCCGTTCGGGCTAGATCCTTTCTATATTTGAGATCACTAATTACCTGTACGGGCTAAATCCTTACTACAACACATGCAGGATCTCAAATCACATGTCACTCATGGTTTATCCATCAAATTCCCTTTTTAACCTCAATCGGGACATTTATCAACATGTCATTAATAAGGATGCATTTCATGTCATCAGTAATGCAACTATCATACATTTATAAATCATACAATTATGCATATTATAAGTTTACTTTAAGTCATTCGAACTTACTTGGTAATCGTTTCGATTCTGTGTTTCGGTTATTTTGAAACGTTTTGTTTTCCTCGATCGACCTCCGAAATTTGTTCCTCGGGGTCTTTAACAACAAAATTAAATCATTAACACTCCACATTATACATTTCAAGCCTCAATTCCACCCCTGGTCTAAATGACCATTTTGCCCCTATCCCTTCATATTTTTACGATTTAGTCCCTAGGCTCGTATAATGAAACACATGTAATTTCTATCTTACCCAAGCCTAGCCGAACACTTTTATCTGTTATGGCAGCCCACATTTGCCATTATTTTCACATTTCTACCACACATTTAACAACTTTTGCAAAAAGGTCCCTTTAGGGGTTTTTCATGAAAATCACTTAGGAAAAGTTGTTTAACACACATCTAACCTTCATATTTTCCCATAATCCATCAAAATACAAGTAACTTATGCATGGGTAAATTTTTAAATATGTACCCTAGCATGAAATATGGGTAGAAATGAAGAGAGCAAGCTACCGGGATCTCAAAAATACAAAGAGCATTAAAAACGGGGCTTGGGAGCACTTACTATTGAGCTTGAAATGTTGAAAATCGTAGCTTATGGAGCTCTAGGAATTTTGGCAGCTATGGGGAAGAAGATGGATGATTTTGGCTTTCCTTTCTTTAAACTTCATCCATGCAAGCCCATTTTGTCCAAAAACTTAGAAATTGGGAAAATTGCTCTCCAAGACCTTCTAATTTATAATCTAAAGCAATTTCATACAAATTTCTTCTAGAATCCAAGTTTTGCAATTTATTCAATTTAGTCCCTAGTTTCAAATTGGACACCTTACTCAAAGAATTTCTTCATGAAATTTTAACACATGCATATTCTCATATTCTAGGCCTCACAATAATTATAAAATAAATATTTTGATGTCGGATTTGTGGTCCCAAAACCACTATTCTGACTGACCTTATTTTGGGATGTTACATTTCTTCCCCCCGTAGGGACTTTCATCCTCGAAAGTCTTACCAGAAAAGAGATTTAGATATTGGCTTCTCATGGTTTCTTCCGACTCCCATGTAGCCTTTTCCAGACCATGTCAATGCCATAAAATCTTTACTAAAGCCATATCTTTCTTCCTCAACCGTTTAATCTTAGGGCTAAAATCTCAATCGATTCCTCTCATAGGTCATGTCCGGTCGAATTTCAACCTCAGTCGGTGAAATCACATGAGAGTGGTCTGATCGATATCGCCTTAGCATAGATACATGGAACACATCATGAATCTTTTCTAGTTCGGGTGGCACTGTCAAACGATAGGCTAACGGTCCAACTCTTTCGGTGATCTCGTATGGTCTGATAAATCGCGGATTCAGTTTACCTTTCCTACCAAATCTCAACACCTTTTTCTACGGAGATACTTTCAAGAATACTCTATCTCCAACTTGAAATTCAATTTCTTTTCTTTTCAGATCAGCATAAGACTTTTGCCTATCTGATGCTACCTTTAAACAGTCACGTATCATTTTAACCTTTTCTTTAATTTCCTTGATTAAATCAACTCTGTGAATCTAGCTCTCCTTGAGTTTTGTCCAATACAGCGGAGTTCGGCACTTTCGGCAATACAAAGCTTCATAAGGTGCCATCTTCAAACTTGTTTGAAAACTATTGTTATAGGCAAATTCTACCAACGGTAAATATTTTTCCCAGCTACCCTGAAATTCGAGGATGCAACAACACAACATATCCTCCAGAATCTGAATTATCTGCTCAGACTGACCATCGGTCTGAGGGTGAAAATCTGTGCTAAAGCTCAACTTCGTACCCAAGGCTTCTTGTAACTTCTTCTAGAATCTCGAAGTGAACCTCGGGTCTCTGTCTGAAATAATCGACAGTGGCACTCCATGCAATCTTACTATCTCAGAAAATTACAAATTAGCCAATCTATCAAGGGAATAATCTATCCTTACCGGGATAAAATGAGCCGACTTTGTCAATTTATCCACTACAACCCATATGGCATCTTTCTTTTTTGGAGTTAATGGCAATCCTGTCAAGAAATCCATGGTAATTCTATCCCACTTCCATTCGGGGACCATTACAGGCTGTAACAACCTTGAAGGTACTTGATGTTCATCTTTAACTTGCTGACATACCAAGCATTTTGATATAAATTTAGAAATATCACTTTTCATGCCGTTCCACCAGTACATCTTCTTCAAATTGTTGTATATCTTGGTACTTCCCGGGTGAATAGACAAACGACTGTCGTGTGCTTCTTGCAAAATCTTTCGAATAAGCTCATTGTCCTTGGGTAAACAAACCTTATCTCTAAACATCAAACATCCATCAGAACCAATTCGAAAATCTGATTCAATACCTGACTCACATTAAGTCCTTTTTGCTTGCAAGTCAATATCATTAGTTTGCGCATTGAAGATTTCCTGAAGGAATATTGGCCTAGCCTTTAGCTCTGCCAAGACTGAACCATCTTCAAGTAATCCCAGATGAGTATCCATAGCTCTCAAGGCAAACAAGGATTTTCTGCTCAACGCATCGGCGACCATATTCGCATTTCCCGGGTGCTAGTCAATGATCAGATCATAATCCTTAATTAATTCTAATCATCTCCGCTGTCTCAGATTTAATTCTTTTTGAGTCATCAAGTACTTCAAACTTTTTTGGTCTGTGAATATACGACAAGTCTCACCATATAAATAATGCCTCCAAATCTTCAGAGCAAAAACGATGGCGGTAAGCTCTAGGTCGTGTGTTGGATAGTTCTTCTCGTGTGGCTTCAATTGTCGTGAAGCATAAGCTATCATCTTGCCATCTTGTATAAGTACACAACCCAATTCATTTAAGTATGCATTACTGTAGACCACAAATTCTTTTCCGGATTCAGGTAGTACTAAAATAGGAGCTTCTGTCAGCAATGTCTTTAACTTTTCAAACCTTTGCTGACACTTCTTTGTCCATTCAAACTTAACATCTTTCTGTAGCAACCTTACCATTGGAGTCGCTATTATGGAGAATCTTTTTACAAATCTTCGATAGTAACCGACTAAGCCTAAAAAGCTTCTAACCTTGGTCACATTTTTAGGAGGTTTCCATTTGATGATAGCAGAGATCTTACTTCAATAAACTTGGATGTCTTCACCCGAAAAAATATGACTCAAAAACCTGACTTCCTGGAGCTAAAACTCACTCTTGCTAACTTAGCATACAGTTGCTTTTCCCGTAAAGTCTGCAACACAATTCTCAGGTGCTTCACATGCTCTGTCTCATCTTTGGAATAAATTAAGATGTCGTCGATGAACACAACGACAAACTTATCCAAATATAGCCAAAAGATTCTATTCATTAAGTCCATAAATACGGTCGGTGCATTCGTCAGCCTAAACGACATGACCAGAAATTTGAAGTGACCATACCTCGTTCTGAAAGCTATCTTAAGTACATCCAATTCTTTAACTCACAACTAATAATAGCCAGACCTCAAGTCGATCTTGGACAACACAGTGGCTCATCTCAACTAGTCAAACAAATCATCGATCATTGGAAAAGGATACTTATTCTTGATAGTTACCTTGTTCAGTTGTCGATAATCTATACATAGCCTCATCGAACCATCTTTCTTCTTTCCAAATAGTACGGGAGCACCCCAAGGTGAAAAACTCAGTCTTGCAAATCCTTTATCTGTCAGCTCTTGCAACTGTGCTTTTAACTCCTTCAGTTCAGTTGGGGCCATTCTGTACGGAGAAATAGAAATGGAAGTTGTCCCTGGCACCAATTCAATACCAAACTCTATCTCCCTTTTAGGTGGTAATCCGGGTAATTCTTTTGGGAACACATCTGAATACTCACATACTATCGGCACAGACTCAATCTTTAATTCCGTTTCCTTAGTGTTCAATACAAATGTAAGGTAGGCTTCATACCCTTTCCTCACATATCTCTAAGCAACATTGCTGTGATTACAATCGACGATGAACCCAATTCTCTTGAATTGACCCATAGAATCTCACCATCCGGGAATTTTAATTTAATATACTTACTACTACAATTTACAATTACACCATGAAGGGCTAACCAATCCATACCAAGTATTACATCAAATTCTTCAAATGGTAATAACATAAGGTTAGCCAGAAAACAATGATCCTGAATCCTCAAAGGACAATTCTTACAGACTTTATCAACCAGGACTGATTTGCCCAGTGGGTTCGACACTCGAATAATGAATTCCATTGGTTCAATGGGTATGTTCATACTAGACACCAATCTAATGCAAATATAGGAATGCGTCGACCCCAGGTCAATTAAAGCAATAATACTTGTATTAAAAAGAGAAAAAGTACCTGTAATAACATCAGGAGCAGAGGCTTTCTCTCAAGCACGTATCACGTATGTTCTTGTCGGGGCTCGTACCTCTGGCTTTACAGTGTCTTTAGTCTTAACTCGACTGCCACTAGCACTCCCAGGGTATCTCGGAGCCTACCTCGTGGAATGGGAGCACTCGACTTCGGGGCTACTTCCATTTCTTTTTCTGCTCGCTATGGGCAATCTCTGAGAAAGTGGTCAAGAGAACCACATCTGAAACATGCGCCACTTTTCATTCGGCACTCTTTGAAGTGAAATTTATTGCAACTCTTACACTTCGACTTTTGATCATCTACACTCCCCACACTAGTTACCATTAAGGAGGAAGACTTCTGACTTCGCTGTTTAGAGACTCTCACTTTACCCGAATATCCTATTGATGAAGTGGAGCGTTTATGTTGGCTCCTTGCTTTCTTCGTGGAAAACGAGAGTGTTTTACCGTTGGACCTCTTGCTCTTAACTCGAGCCTCTCTCTTTGTTTACTTTATTTCATTATTAAGCTCCTCGGCCTTCTTGGCCCGATCAGCCAATGCGGCAAACTCCTGTATTTCAAGGATTCCGATCAACAACTTGATTTCCTCATTCAGACCTTCCTCGAAGCATTTACACTTTTCTGACTCAGTTTGGACCCATTTCGTTGCATATTGACTTAGCCTTACGAATTCTCTGTCATATTCCGCTACGGTCTTGTTCCCTTGTTTGAGTTCCAAGAACTCCTTTTGCTTCGAGTCTAAAAATTTTTGACTAATGTATTTATTCCTAAACTCCGCTTGGAAGAAATCCCAAGTGATAGTTTCCTTTGGCACTACCGAGGATACGGTCTTCCACCAATGGTATGCAGTATCTTTCAAGAGGGACACGGCACATTTCAAGCACTCCTCGGGTGTGCAAGACAATTCATCTAACACCCGTACAGTATTTTCAAGCCAGAACTCGGCTCTTTCAGCATCATCCTCAATTTTGGCTCTAAATTCCTTAGCCCTATACTTACTAAGTTTATCTATGGGGGCCTTATCGATTCTTACCGGTGCCATACTTTGTGGCACATATTCATTAGGTTGGTTAGGGGGCGGAGGAGGTCTTGGTTTGTTGGGGCGATTCCTCAGGTAATCCCCAAACTATTCATCTATCATATCAAAGAAGGCAGCTCGAGCCTCTTCCCGGACTTCAGACAGAAGCCTTCTACTACTACTAGATACAGCTCGTTGTACAGAAGCTGGAGCATGGCTCTTGGCTCCATCAAACTCATCTTATGCTTGGTTGGAAGCCATTTACTATATTCAAAAAAGTTTAAACAGTTAGGAGATGTCACACTATCAATATTTGAATAATGGCATGTATAGTAATCTTCAATGTCCTCTACGGTAGTCCTAGAACTGACTAAAATGTAGCTCTGATACCACTAAATGTAACACCCCTTGCCCGTATCCGACATCAGGACTAGGTTCGAGGTGCTTCCAGACATAACTCAAGCAATCGCATATAAAACTGGACCATAAAATGTCATTTAACTTGAATCTTCTCGGTTACATACTTTATATTCTTTAAACAGGCTCACGAGGTCCAAAACATACATTAAAAATGGTTTGGGACTAAACCGGGAGCTTAAGAAAAACTTCAGAAAATTTTATGCCCTAAGGTTCCACACGCCCATGCTCTTAGCCCGTGTGCAACACTGGCCTTTCAAAACGCCCATAGTACACGCCCGTGCGTCCTACCCATGTTCAATACTGTCTTTTAAACATGGCCAAGGCACATGCCCGTGTGGCTTGCTCGTGTTCAACACTGACCTAGAATTTTAAGTGCAGGGGACACACGGCCATAGCACACACCCATGGGAGTGAACCATGTGTCACACACGGCCTAGACACACGCCCGTGTGCCCAACTATGTGGACTCTAATAGGCTATTTTCCAAGCCTTTGGTCGACCTTTTTACTACTTGTACTTAATGGTTACCAAATACCAGGCAAAACATAACTATACTCTTAGGAATGCTCTTTGTAAAGCTTATTGCATTGGAAACCTCATATCATTGGTTTCATGCATGCTAGATTATCATTCCCATCTAGTATTTATGGGTTTCTATGTCAATATAATACATTCAAAATTTGGCATGTTCTTGTGACTCATTGCCAACTATGATAAACCATCATATGTAAAAACAAGCAAACGTAGAATTGTAGGTCATAGCCTACTTCAAAATAAGTCAATTCCTATGGCCATATACAAAAAGATAGGTATACCTTTACATGCCTTTACTTGGCAAATCAAATGACACATATAACAAAATACTCAAAACCCTATACATGCCATTGAACAAAATAGAAATATCTTTATACCAAAGCTGTCCTATTTGATAGTGTGCCAACTCTCCAACTGTCTTTCAATCCTCACAAGTCCTTGAACTCTAAAAAATAGGGAAAAGGGAGGGGTAAGCATTTACATGCTTAGTAGGCTCGAATAACCTGAAAGTAAACTTACCTAGTAATTAGCATACATCCATAATAGATAAGGAAACCAACATGTATGAAATGGTTCCCTATCACATGCACTTAACCAATGAGTTAGCCACATAACAAAGCATCATGTAACGTATCTTAGATGAGCTCATCATTCAGTATCTCATTTTACGCATATATCTCATGATAATCCCGTTGAGTTTTTAGGAAATCTCGATGGAGTATCCATTAACTGTCAATTCATACAAAAGATCATTTCAGATATGCACTCCCGTGAACCTCACATTTTATGGCGGGATTACCAATCCAGGCTAAATCCCTTATTGCGACAACCACTCTTAATGAGCTCGGATCTGAATTACCAGTCCAGGCTAAATTTAGACCCTTATCAGATTACCTATTCAGGATAAATCCATAATGCACATGTATTCTTCGGGAGGCTCGATCATTCAAGGAACACCCGTCTAGGCTAGATCCTTTCTATACTTGAAATCACGAATTACCCGTCTAGGCTAAATCCTTACTGCAACACATGTAAGATCTCAAATCACATGTCTCTTATGGTTTATCCATTGAATTCCCTTTTTAACCTCAATCGGGACATTTATCAACATGTCATTAATAAGGATGCATTTCATGTCATCAATAATGCAACTATCATACATTTATAAATCATACAATTATGCAAATTATAAGTTTACTTTAAGTCATTCAAACTTAACTGGTAATCGTTCCGGTTCTGTGTTCGGTTATTCCGAAACCTTTGTTTTCCTCGATCGACCTCCGAAATTTGTTCCTCGGGGTCTATAACAACAAAATTAAATCATTAACACTCCACATTATACGTTTCAAGCCTAAATTCTACCCTCGATCCAAATGACCGTTTTGCCTCTATCCTTTCATATTTTTACGATTTAGTCCCTAGGCTCGTATAATGAAACACATGTAATTTCTATCTTACCCAAGCCTATCCGAACACCTTTTTCTCTTATGGAAGCCCACATTTTCAATTATTTTCACATTTCTACCACATATTTAACAAATTTTGTAAAAAGGTCCCTTTAGGGGTTTTTCATGAAAATCACCTAGGAAAAGATGTTAACACACATCTAACCTTCACATTTTCCCATAATCCATCAAAATAAAAGTAACTCATACATGGGTAAATTTTTAAACAAGAATCCTAGCATGAAATATGGGTAGAAATGGAGAGAGCAAGCTACCGGGATCTCAAAAATACAAAGAGCACTAAAAACGGGGCTTGGAAGCACTTACTATTGACAAAACGGGGCTTGGAAGTACTTACTATTGAGCTTGAAATGTTGAAAACCCTAGTTTATGGAGCTCTAGGAATTTCAGCAGCTATGGGGAAGAAGATGGCTGATTTTGGCTTTCTTTTTCCCATTTTATTTCATTAAAATGCCAAATGACCACAATGCCCTTAAGCCCTTTCTTTAAAATTTCATCCATGCAAGCCCATTTTGTCCACAAACTTAGAAATTGGAAAAATTTCTCTCCAAGACCTTCTAATTTATAATCTAAAGCAATTTCATACAAATTGCTTCTAGAATCCAAGTTTTGCAATTTATTCAATTTAGTCCCTAGTTTCCAATTGGACACCTTACTCAAAGAATTTCTTGATGAAATTTTAAAACATGCATATTCTCATATTCTAGGCCTCACAATAATTATAAAATAAATATTTTGATATCGAATTTGTGGTCTTGAACTACTATTCCGACTAGGCCCTATTTCGGGATGTTACAATGTGGGTATTCAAAATAGGATCACACAATTGTGTACCTCTTTGTGACCATGTGGTTCATTCTACACTTAAAATTAATAGGACACACAGTCGTGTGAGGAGGCCATTTGTGGCACACTGCCGTGTGTGGCACGTAACAACCCATTTTTCAATGGTGTCAGAAACGATGGTTTCGAGGCCACAAAAATGATGAGTGAGCCCGTAAATATTATTTAATACTTACGAGTCAAATATAGTATTATAATAAATTTTTATTGGATAATTTTTTTGTTATTTAAATGAATAGTTAAGTTTAAATGGTTTGTCCCTAAAGTTAAGTGGTTTTAGAAAATGAGATTTTGGGACCTCATTTCTATAAACTGAGCTCGTAAAGATTTTTATCAAATATTTACAGAGTGATTATATGTGTTTTGAAATTTGGTTCGAAAATTTTAACTTTTATATAGTTAATTAAGTAAAAATGACTAAATCGTAAAAGTTGCAAAAATTAATCGCTATTGACTTTCAGTAATTAAATGGTTAAATTAGTGATTGAGGAGGACTTACATAGAAAATAGGCCATTTTCAGTAATTAATCGCTATTGAATTTTAGTAATTAAATGGACAATCAAAGCTTTGTTTTCTGTTTAAAATGAACGTTATTCTTATTATTTAAAATTTAAAAGTAATAAAACATAATAATAAAAGTAAAAAGATAAAAAAAATTATCATCATCTTTATTCTCATCTTTTGAAAACCGAAAACCCCATGGAAGGAACTTTCAAAGCTTCGATCTTCTCTTTTTCTTTTGCATGGTATATAGTTTTGATTCGTTTCTTGTAATTTTTATGTTTTTGAAATCATTGCAATCAAGTCTAGCTAACCCATGTCATCATTTTTGAAAATGTTAAGGATTTTGGATTTTTCCATTGATGAATATTTGTTATATTTTTATGTTAAATGATAGATTTGAATTATTAGTTATTGATTAAGATTAGTTTGTAAAGTAATTTTTTATAGCTTTTAGTTAAAGGACTAATGTGATAAAATATTAAATTGATAGGAAATCCTTATGAATTTTGAATAATTATGGGTTGTATTTGTAGAAGTGTTAGTTAACATGGGAAATTATGAAATTTTGATAAATTTTGAAATTTCGGGTTTAAGGACTAAATTGAGAGAAATGTAAAAGTTTAGAAAAAATGTGTAAATAATGAAAATTTAAGGGTCATATGTATAAAATTGAATTGGGATGTGTATTTTAATTTGTTAATATTGAATTTAATTATGATAAATTAAGATTTGATTCATACGGAGGATAACTAGGGAAAATAAAAAATTATGAATTAGTCTCTATGAGTCGACTGTTAGATTTGAATATAAAGGACTTATGGTATATGTATGAAAATAAGAAGTGCCTCAGAATGATTGGTTTATCAATATTGTGAATTTAATTATAATGTGTGGTTGAATGTAGTAAACGGTTAGGACACGATTGGTATGCCAATAAGGTTAGTACGCGCGCTTGTATGGGATTGTAGTTTGGTGCCTATTTTGCACTTCGGTGCCTCTGTTAGCATTTTAGTGCTCTTTATGTGATTTGGAGGAAACCTGAGTATCCGAGTCAATTTGCTATAGTTCAACGGGCCATGAAACTTTATGATTAAATGTAAAATCATTTCATGAATTGAAATTATGTATAATGACTTGTTTGGACATATATATGTGAATATGTATGGAAACATAAATAGTTTTTATTTGAGCTATTGTGTATATTGATTTATATGAGATGAATGTTTTGATTAATATAGTTTGATAATGAATATTAATACCTTACTGTAATTATATGTTTTATATATCTATAATTATGTTATCTAGTTATGTTTGTGGTGTGTTTAGAGCATTAAATGGTTATATGAGTATTTTCCGAGTATTCAAGGTTGTTTCATTAGTTCAACGGGTAAATAAATCTTTAAAGGGTGTGTGATTACATAAAATGATTTATGATTTTTTGGTAATCATATGGATTATGATGAAATATGTAATTGAAAGGAAAATATGGTTTAGTATATATGTATGAGTGGTGAATTTTGAAAGTGAAATGTTAGATATATTTTATACTATGTTTTGATTGAAATTATATATGAAATGTTACACCAACTAATCTTAGGAGGTGGTGTGCATAGGAAAGGAAAGTTGACTTATGACATAAGGAAATTATGCTTCGTTGTTTAACTTAAAATGTTCTGTAAGTTAAGTTTCCTTTATATGAACTTACTAAGCATTACTTGCTTACATAGTTGTTTTTCTTTGCTTCTAGATTACCAAAAGCTCGATTAGTTGGAATCTCATCGGAGCACTGTTACACTATCCATTCTTTATATTCATAGTTTTGGTTGTTTTGGTTAATGGTTATAAATGGCATGTAATAGGAGTTTGTTTATTCTATTTGACAATGTGATGTGGTTTAAGTTTATTTGTCTATATGCATTAATGTTAGCTTGTAAATGTATATATGTAAGTTTAAAGCATGAATTTATGACATTTAGTTTGAGTTGATTTGGATGTTAACTTATGGTACCAATAAGGGTTCACTGATTAGACATTTAGATTAAATTATATGTATGTTTTGGCATGTAATAGGGCTTAAATGTTGATTTCATAACTTGGTTTATTTTAAATTTATACCAAGCTTATGTGTCTTAATGTCCTTAGTAGATGAATTGTAAAATGAAAGTGAAAATATATGGTGTGTGACATTTATGTGTTCTCATATGAAAATAGTTAAGATGTGGTTAAATGATATGCTTTGAAATGGTTATTTGGTATATGTGAAGTATGCTTAAGAAATGAACTTGAAATGTAAAATTGAGTTATGTTGAGGTGTTAAGTTCTGGTGTCAATTGTAAGTATATTGGTTAGGCACCTAAGTTGGTTGATTTTGATATGGTTTTGGTGTGTTTTAAAGTGTTTTGGTCATCTGAAAATGATTGGAATGGTATGGTTTGTTATGCAAGAAAAGGTCAATGCTTTGGCTTGTTTTAAGGTCATTTTGAGAAGCACGCGGCTTGGAACATGGGCTGTCACACGACTGTGTGCCACACACAACCACCCCACACGACCGTATGTCATTACTGTTTTTAGTGTAGGTTTCACACGATCTGAGACATGGCCTACGACACGGTCGTGTGTCTCAAGTTAGTATGTAACATGGTCTGGCACACGGCATAAAACATGGTCATGTGACCCAACATTGAATACACACACAGTTTGGCACACGGTCTGCAGCATGGCCGTGTGGCCCTAATTCGAATGCCCACACAGGTGGACACACGGACTGGGGCACGACCGTGTGTCTAGACTTCAAATGTTCACATAGTTTGGGCTATGTCACATGACCTAGCCACACGGCCATGTGAACCTTGTTTCAAAAGTTTTCAAGTTTTTCCTGAATTTTATGATTTCTTCAGATTTGATCCAAACTATTTTTAAGGCCCCGTAGACTCGAATTAAGGCCCATAAATGTACTTTTTTCCATGATTAGATTCAATTATTATATGTTAGTATTTAATTTGTATAATTATTTCTGTTGTGAAGTTAAATGTTTTGTTTTGCTCGGTAATACTCCGTAACTCTAATCTGGAAACGAAAATGGGTTAGGGGTGTTAATGGCACATGGTCGTGTGGCAGCCTATGTCCTAGGCCATGTGCATCCACTAAGACCTCTAATGTAAGCCTAAACAACAAGCATTTCTTCGACATCCAACCAAATCTTTTCCAATCATATTCACATGGTTAAAACACATTCAAACATACAAAAAAACATGTCAAAATCATTCAACCTATGTGCCTAACCAATATGCCAGCACTTTGCACCACAAGTCAAACACCAAATCAATTTAAAAGAATATTATAAGTCAAAACCTTAAACATACATCATACACACTAGTTAACCATTTCAATTACATTCCAATTCTACCATAAGTCACCTACTTCAAAGGCATAAATAGGTGACCCAAGATATATATTCACATAGACATTTACAATCCAAAATCAAGGACATATATATACAAGTAAGCTAAGCATAAGCTGAAACCACATCACTTTGGAAAAATAGCATAAAAGCTTCTACAACATGTCATTTATAACCATTAACCACAGTAACCAAAAACTACCAAAATGATGGATAGATAGTGTGATTGTAGTCTGACGAGATTCTAACCAATCGAGCTTTTCGATGATCTATAGAAGAGAAAATAACTAAGTAACCCAATAGTGCTTAGTAAGCTCGTACAATTACAAACGTAAACTTACCTACTAGGCTCAATTATATAAACTTGATGCATAATTTTTATTATCATGCTCATGAACTTATAATATCCTATACATATCAAAAGTCCAAACAAGTTAGCGAGTTAAACAAGATACACACATAATCTTATCATAAGCACATAATACTAACATACCAAATATATTTTTTGTTTATCACAAATACCATTTTGCATAACACATTCCATTCAAAGCATTAAACCATCACCTTCCGTTTCAACTTTCATGATCACATTACACTTCATATAATTTAATTCACATTTTAATTCATTAATACCCGTTAAACCAAATGAAACAAATGACTTTCTTATGGCATAAAACATTACAAGTACACGTATTTAAAACTCAATTCAACCTTCTATTCTCAAAACAAACCTTAAAACATTGACATAATAGTAATTCAATTGATATCCTTTTCAACCTTCCTATTGTTTCGAGGATGCCATAGTATCTTTCAACCAAGGTCTTACACAATCCTGAAATGATGCCATAGTATCTTTCAATCATAGTCTTTTCCTTTTCAAGTATAATACCATGATATCTTTCAATCATGGTCTTCCCCTTTTCTCAAATCAAGAAATCCAATCACCAATTCATATATATGTATTTATAGGTATCAATTTACATCACAAAATCAAATGAATTATTTTAATTGAAATACAAACTTACCTCACTGAAACAGTTGCAAAAACAGAGTCGAAAACTAGTACAAAACTTTAGCATTTTCTCAATTTAAACCCGATTGTAGCATTTCTTAATCGAAATAGTAATTTCATTCACTTAATACTTTTCCACCACTTAAATAAGTAATTTTATACAATTTAGCCCTTCCATCACTATTTTACAAAATTACCCCTACATTTTAACTTTTGTACAATTTAGTCCTTAAACCTGAAACTTACAATTTTACCATTTTTAAAGAAAAATCATGCAAGCTGGATTTACTAGGGACCCTCTACAGCCCATATTTATCATGTTTTTACAAAAAATTCATGAAGTTTTACTATTTAAGCGATTTAATCTCTAAACATTAAAATTAGTAAAAATTACTTAACAAAATACTTCTATTTAATAATCAAGCTTAATAATCTATCAATTAAATTCACAAACACACTTAAACCATTCATGGAAAGTCCCAAAATTGTAAACAATCTTACTAATTGACCCCCAGGTTAGCTAGATTAAGCAAAAACGATCACAAAAGCATAAAAATCATTAAAAATGGACCTCAAAATCTCGCACATGCATTGAAGGAAGCTTGGTCGAACCTTCTTTGCCCAAAATGGTGTTTTTGGCTAAGAATTTTGAAAAAACAAGATGATATCAAGTATTTTACTATTTGTTTATGTTATTTTTACTAAATTACCATTTTGCAATTAAAACAACATATAATAAATATAAAATGTAAGTATAAACCATCCACTTAAACAACAAAGGTCAATTTACCCAATAAATCCATCCAATCTTACATCCTTATTAACACCTTTAACATAATAGAAACTAAATTTGGCAACTTTTATGATTTACTCCTTTTTACTTAATTAACTATTTAAATGTTAAAATTTCTTAACCAAATTTCAATACATCTATATAAACATTCTGTAAATATTTAATAAAAATATTTACAGGTTTGTTTGATAGAAACGAGGTCCCAATACCTCAATTTTTAAAACCACTTGACTTAAGGAAGTAACCACTTGAACTTGACTATACAATCAATTAAGGAAATTTATTAAATCAAAATTTCAATAATATTATACTTGACTCAATTTTATTAATTAATTAAATTTTTGAACTCACTTGTCGGATTTGTGGTCACGAAACCATTGTTTTCGATACACTAAACATGTTGTTACAAATGGTTTCTGAGAATCGAGTAAACCTAAGCTCTGATACCAACAAAACTATAACAACCCACACCCAACCTGATTGTTGGATCCAAGTATGGAGCGCCACAATTGACTCGTTGGAAACACAACACTCCTATTTTTAAAATAATTGTCCATTTTAGTTTATACCTTTTTTTTTCCAGCACGGTGTTCCGCTAATTTAATACTACTTTTATTTGGATATGAAATTTTAAAATAGTACACCGCCTCATTTAATTATTTAAAGATACAAGAAATAGCCTTTGACAGTAGCTTAACAACATTCATAGATTACATATAATGAAAAGCCAACAAGGCTATCAATAAACATTCGAAGATTTCAAAATAATGTTTCAAGTACAAATTAATGGTTTAAAAATGGCTACATCTAATAATTTTCCTAGCACCCCCAATAAATTGGAAAAAATAAGAAGGCTCACAAATGGGAAAAAATCTGGCTTTTTCCCTTCAATCATTACGCCTAACCTAAGAACCTGAAAGTAAGAAAAAATTGGGTAAGTTTGTGAGAACTTTGTGAGTTCCTGGGGAAATAAATCCCAGCATAATTACAATCAAACATTAAGAAATGGGACTCATGCTGAAAAACTAGTTTTCCATATTTGGCGAATACATCTATTTGATATGTAGATCAGTTGGTAGATACAACCGCAGTCAAACTCGGCCTATCGACGGACAAAACTAGTTTATTAACTCATACATGATGGTCACGAGCATAACTGCTCCGCGGATATGCCACTTGTGTGAACTACCCTTTTATGACTAGCAGGCTTACTTTACTTTTCATGCAATGTGCCCTACCACATGCACCTTTTTTTTCACGTTCTCTCTTTCTTGTGCTAGCTTCTAATCCTTGTTCCAAAGAACCATTTTTTTGTATCTTTATATCCACTCATTAGAGATTTTTAACAAACATCACCTCCATATCTTTTGAACTTCCCTCCTTGTTTGAACACATATGTGTTCCCTCGAAAGGCTAGGTTTTCACCAATCACGGTTTGCACCAAAGTGTCATACATGGGGCAAAACATTTTATCATGTGTATTCTTTCTTTAACATTATACATAACATCCCTTCATTGCCTCCTTACACTAGTCTATATATAGAGCTTGTACACCAAGGAAGGAGTACCTATACCACGTATATACCAGGTTTTCTAGGTCTATTTAACCATATATAACTTTGCATGCATTGACTCTTTGCATATGATTCCTTAAACATGAACACCAGAGACAAAGGACAAATCAACTTACATGGTTGTATAGTAATAAAGATTTAACGAATTAACATAGATACCATATACAAGGTACAAAGGAACTTACCAGAATACTGTACTTAGAACTTGTCTACTCTATTGGTTCTTTCCCTTTACTACTGGGACCTTCTCCCTTTTCTTTAGCTAAAATAATAAAACAACTTCTTTAAACATAAAAAAAAATGACAAAAACTTTACGATATAAAAAGAATATGTAGATATGCAAACAATTTTTGGATAAAAGTTTCCTTCTAACCTAGTATTCAAAGAAATCCTACCAAACCTCTCTTACATTAGCTTCTATCTATCTGGTAAAGCTTCAAGGAAGGTTTAAGAATTTACCAGCAGACAACTAGTATAAAAGCTCTCCTAAGCTTTAATAGTAAACACCTTCATTAGCAAAAAAAAAAAATTTCAGGTTTTTTCGATGATAATTCTTCTTTGTTAACAAAGTCTAGTAGAGAAGATGAACCAAAAATATTATCTCCACTATCAGACTATCCTATTTATAGATAACTAACTTCCAAATCCCTATCAAGATTATCTCTAATCACTACTCATTCTCTCACGCTTCTACTAATTAATTACATCCTATGAGACTCTTTATGTGTCCTAATTACTGACACGTTGCTTCCACTAAGATGCCAGGTGACTTAAACGTGTCCCACAAGCTATTATACTTACTTTAACAGCAACACACAAAAATATGGGTGGCGATCTTATTAGAGGAAAAGTCCACTTAATAAGGTTATTGCCCTAACCCCAATCTCACCATCACTCAGAATGGTTTTCCACATTATTGGCGAAGTTCTACGAAGTATTTCGCCATGAAGTTACCAACCTTATTCGGTCTAAGTCTCGCAACTTAGGCAGTCTAAGTCTTACAAATTAGGAGGTCTAAGTCTCGCAACTTAGGATATCTTCGCTGGCGTAGTTTCCCGAACTGATCCAGCTCACCAAGCCAGGGTTTGACACACCACGACATCACACGTATGGCATCACGATAATATATGGACTCTTGCGCGATGAGGAGGCCGTTAGCCAAGTCAATATGTCACGACATGACGAGGAATGCCCTCACATCGCGACGTCAACACTAAATTTTGAATTTTTTTTATTTTAGTCCTAATTCAACCTCTACTTAGTTTTAAAGCTTTTGTAAGCTCGTGTAAAACCTGAGAATGATTGTATTTCATGTTAAATATATGTTTGTTTGATTTCATCATTAAATTGTATATTTTAATTGTGAATTGATCGCAGTTGCTCCAGCAACAAATGTGACACACTATAGCTCAGACTCGACGATCAAGTCAGGTATAGGGTGTTGCATAGATAACACATTCAGTACAAAACAATGTAAAGATCAAAGAAAAGAATGAAAAAATATGAAAGTTCTTGTAAAAGAAAACAATAAATCTAGATGGACATATTGTGGAGTAGTACCCCTGAAGAGACTCAAGACATAAATGATTATTAAAACTCTAGAAGAGATTCAAGTACCTGAAATTGAAGATGAAAGTAGTGAAAATAAAGAGATCTTGATATGTTATATCAATACGAGAAAATATGGAATCGTAAGAATGAAAAGTTGTCGACAACGGTTTTGCATGCAATTTTATTATTGTGATAATGAAAGAAAAT
The DNA here is from genome assembly GCF_007990345.1 of Gossypium hirsutum. Lineage (NCBI taxonomy): Eukaryota > Viridiplantae > Streptophyta > Magnoliopsida > Malvales > Malvaceae > Gossypium > Gossypium hirsutum. The sequence continues at coordinate 56,936,376 of NC_053429.1, read as the reverse complement.
GAGAATCTAGAAGAAATTTGTTGAGAATTATACATGGAATAGATTGGCCAAAACAAAAAGGCACAATTTAAGTAGAATTAGATTTGTGAAATTTTTGGACTAGTAGTCCAAATATCTAAAGGTATAAAGTCAGTGAGTGTACACATGAGTAGTTTTGTGAAAACAAAATAAGAAATATGAAGTTTTTCACTAAGTCTTGATATTGATTATGAAATATATAATATTCTTTTGTGGTGGATGCAATAACCTTTGGATGTCTTATTAGTCATGAAGTTCATGAAAATTTGACATGCGTCTAATAGTTGTCGTTACAATTTTATATAAATCACTATATACTGAAGTTTATATTAAAATCCTTGAAGGTTTTAGAATGCTGGAAGCATATAAAAATTGTAAACATCTTTATTGATGAACAATAATACATTCTTCTCGTGTTCCCATATTTCTTATTCTTTTGTTTTCTTTTTATTTTATAACAAAAATAATTTTTTATTTTTTTTTCTTATAACGAAAAAGTCATATTAAGAAACAGAAATGCTAAAAAAGTAGAGAACCAATCATTTTGTTCAATGTTTTTTTTTCTATGTTTTCTTGAAGAATGAGTAATAGATATTTCTTTACACATAATGCACTAAGAAAATTTGGAAGGTTTAAAAAATACTCATTTTCTTATTTTATATATTTTTGAAACTTTTATTTATTTTATTTTTATTTTTTATAATTTTCTATTTTTAAAAAAATTAATTTTTATCATTTTATATATAATCAGGATCTAATTAAAAAAATAAAAATTAAGGACTAAAATTATTGTTATACCAATAAAAAGTGTCATTTAATAGTTAGGTGATAAAAAATAATTTTAAAAATTTAATAACTAAATTATAATTTTTTTAAATAAGTGATAAAAACTAATTTAATGAGTAATTGTGTAATTTAATTTATATATTTAAAATAAAGACCAAGAAAAAGAGCCAGCGGAGAGATAGTCGGTGCATATATTTATATATGACAAACAATTATGGAGCTAGAGCTGTATTAGATATTTCCAAGAAAATGACAAATTATGTCAAATTGCCCAATTAAGCTGGTGCAGACTTGTTTTCATTAGTCATTGACCACCTCGTCGGCTGACTTTGGCTTGCCATTATTTCATAAAATGGGATGATATGTCGGTTTTTTATTATAACTAGTTTTTAAGTTATATTTATTGTAGGTAATTTTACGTATTTAATTTTTAATTATTTTTAATAACATATTTTAAAATAATTTTTAATTTGTTGGACATAATTCAAATATATTTGTAGGTTATATACGTGGATAAAGATCAATCAATGATGACAAGGGGTACATATTTAATATTAGAGAAAAAATAACCTAACAAATATAAAATGTTAGAGTACTTACATAAAATTACATAGGATATTTATTAACCTTATTAATTTTTTAGTAATTGTATTGCCAAATATTTTCTTGGACTAAAAGATTACATACAATGATTTGATTTTAAGCTTTGTTATTTGTTTAGATATTTTTTTCTTGGTATTATTGATAATTTTATAATAATTAATTTTTAGAATTTAAAATTATGTAATTGTAAAATCATAATTAAATGACCAAAACATGGTATATGAAATTACAATATAATTATACTTTATCACGAAAAAACCTACAAAAAATTAAAATTTTTTATAATTGCAATGTAATTTAACATGTATGATATATATATATAAATAAAATATGAAATATGATGGTTAAATTGTTAAAATATTAATCTAATAGATGTATTTCCCTTCCTAAAGTTAATCCAAATCAAAGAAGTTCAACTTTTGAATCTATTGATTACTCAACTCTTTTTTGTTGAGGATGGATTTGAAATTTTGGGAGGTAAAAAATATTTAAAATTATGAATGAAAATAAAATATTATATGAAAGATTCTCAAACTAAAGACAAAATATAGTTAATCATATTTACATCTAGAAGGGAAAAAATATGAAAGCAGATATTCGGTTAACAACAAATGAACATAAAAAAAAGAGATCAACGACAGATTTGGCACGTTACATATATTTATATTTTATGATTAGATGAAGAGCTGTCCACTTTCCTAATAAGAGCTGTCATTTGGAGAAAATTTTATGCACATGTGATGCATCTGTGCCTTTACAAGTTATTAATTTTCAATTATCCAAACTTCCCTCACATGAAATAAAAATAAACAGAGTTAGAACTAAAATTAAAAGTCCCCCACATTGGCTTTGGATTCTTATTTATAATACAGCCTTGAAAATATTCTCTTAAAAGTTGATGCAACAAAATGTAGGGTTAATTTGGGCCCATAAAACAAATATATTTTATTTGAATAAATACTTAATTTTTTTTTCTGATAGACAAGAGCGGGTGTTGAGATTTGATGAATCATTCTATATAAGAACCATTTGAATTTTAAAACAAATATTTTTTTGCCTTCTCATCTGTTGGAATATCAACATTACACACTTAATTAACATCCATAAATAAAGAAATATTATGATAACAATTGGCCAACCATAGATTGTTTAATTATTACATACAATACAAATCTATATCCTCTCTTTTTTCTATTGGTAGAGGCACGCTGGTTGAGAATTATATATATAAATAGCATAATGATTTAATTTAATTTTGTCTTTTTTTATCTCTTAAATTTGTATTATTTGTTAAATCAGCCTAAAATAGATAAAATACTTAACGTCTGTCAACTTTATTGATTTGACATCAACATTAGTAATTAATTATTTTTTTAAAATAAAATATTATATTTTTGAAAAAGTTATTTTTAAATTTTTTAATTAATTTCTAACGTGACAACCTCACATCAACATAGTTAACAGATGTTAATATGTCCATCTACTTTAGAGTAATTTGACAAATAGTACAAATTTAAAATTAAAAAATAAAATTTAAATAAATAACTAAAATAACTTTTTGTGTAAAGTTAAAGTGATTAATAAATTATTATGCGGAAGATTAAACTTTCAATACTTAATCTTTAACCCAATCAAATGAATAAAAAGAACTAAGGATTGGTCCACTAGTTAAGGTATACTCTCATGTTTATGCTAGTGGTGTATCTTAAATGAGTTGTACCAAAAATAATATGAATAGAAATAAATGATCTGTAATGATTTACGTTTTAACAACTTTGGCCATCGAATCAATTTTTTTTCCGCCATTAGTGGTGGGCGCTTTATAAGAAATAGCACATGCATTAAAATTTAATATTTAAAGGGTAAATTATATTTGTAGTTATTAAATTGTTGATAAATTTATTTATTGGTCATCTAATTATAAAATATTGTAAAATTGTCACTTAATTATTCGATTTTTTTTTATTATCATTAATCCTTAAATAATTTAGGGGAAGATGACATCATAACTGTTAAAATTGGCATAATAGTAACTTTAACCCTCAACATTTATACATTGTGTCAATTTAGTAGTCTTAATTCCAAAGAAACATTAACCTTCAATGTCTACACATTATATAATTTGATTTTTTTTTCAATGTTGTTTTTCTTTGTAAGCCTTTCACCTAAAAAGCTAAAGAAATAAATGTATCAACTAAATTTGATCGAAAGCACCAAAATCGAAAACACCCGAAAATCCAAAATAATAATTTTCATCATTTCTTATTCTTTTAAAATTAATCATCAATGTCACAAATAAAAGTAAAACTGTAAAGAAAAAATTTAAATTACACGTGTAATTGAGGGTTAAAATTACTATTATGCCATTTTATAACCTTCCAAGTTATTTTTCCATTAGTAATTTAACAACTGATGGCCAAAAGTGAAAAACTCGAATAATTGGTTGACCAAAAAACAAAAAGTTTAATAGTTAAGTGACCATTTTGTAACTTTTTATACTTTGACAACCAAAAAAAAAAGAAATTTACTAATAGTTGAGTGACTACTGATATAGTTTGCCCGTATTTAAATAGGAAGTAATGCTAGAAAAAATTACTCTTCTAATTTCACCCTTTAGGATTACCTGTAAGTAGATCCACTTTCATTATTTTTCAAAAAAAAAAATCTTTTGCAAAGTAAGAAGTGTGTATTTTGACGGTAAGAATTGTAAAAATTAAAGGAAGTTTATATATATATAAATTGAAAACTAAGAGTTCTTTTCTAAATAATTACATTAAGTAATCACAAGTTTATTTTGTATACTGAAGTTATTTTATGCAATTATTTTTTAAAATAATAATAATTTTAAAATTCAAATAATAACATTTATATTTTTTTTCTCGATTAGACTATTGTTTCTATTTTACCAGAATTTATACTATGAATAATCTAATGTCTAATTAATGATATTATAAATTAGTCTTCTTTTAACAAGATTTGTTATCAGTATCTCATTAGAGAAGGTCTTGCCTAATCACAATCTCACCAAATCACAAACTCACAAATCAGCAACACCTCGCCAACTTTGAGCCTCGTAGATGAGTACATGTGCAACACATGGAACTCCCTTAACCCACTTTTCCAAGGAAAGTTGTTGGGTTATTTTTTGCGTAGATCATACATGGGGCCTCTACCAAGTCAATCTCAATCACATTGTCGCCTATCTAGAAGGTTGTTTGCTCCTTAAGTGGTCAACCATAAGAAGACAGTTGTAGGCCACGTCTTAAGGCCAAAAGCCAAACAGAGATCACTTTTGTCTATAGATATTCCCCCTTGGCCTTCTTCTAGAACACTCCACCTTTAAACACTTTACACCTTACTCATTTTTCTTTAGTGACTCTAGACACTTCTCCACTATTTGAACCACCACCTTCTACCTTTTTCTACTTTTTTCCCTCAACAATTTAGTGAGGTGAGCATGGATAGCATGACTCATCCCAGTGAAAACACTCTTGAAATCCTTGCTATATACACCAACCCCACTACTCAACATATTGACCAAACCAGTAACCCTCACTCGATCTATCCTTATAATCCCTATAGCCACACGTACGAGAGCGTATTGTCAGTAGTTCATGCATAACACTACATTTCCTCATTCTCCAAACATACATCGAATACCAATGTTCGAAGAACAAACTAGCCAGAACCCTAACTCTTGCTCCTAATAATTTTTGGAGCATCAAGATCAAATGAGAGCTTTAAGGGATCAAATGATATACTAGAATCTGAGGCATGATAATAGTGCCAACAAAACTAAGTTCAACCTACCAAAATATCAAAATTATAAGAGAGTTTAAAGCAAGTCAGAACCCTCTCAATTCCAAAACCAGTATAACAAAGTTGCTTCTTCCCTAAATGCCCAAGGCCAAGCTTATAATCCCATCTAGAGTATCAACCACAACAACAATAAATATGGCAGGATGAGATTGAGGCATTAAGAAGAGATATTCAATCTTTAATGCCTGAAGTTGAAGATATAGACGTTCCAATAATCTTCTTATGCCCAAAATTGCAAATGTTAATTTTCTACAAACCTTCACTTTCCCTATGGAAACCTGTAACTTGTTTTCAGTGGTACTAGAAACAATGGTTTTGGAACCCCATTCTCCGATTATTAAGTTCGTAGATAGTAATATTTGATAATCATTGGTTCAATATAGTTTTATATGAAATTTTGGTTTAGTAAATTTGATTGATTAGAAAATTGATTATAGTATAGGGATTAAAATCGTAAAAGTGGTAAAAGTTTATTATTATGTGTTTCTATTTACTAATGATTAATACATTAATTGATTAGGGCCTAAGATGACAATTTAGCTATTTTTTATAGATAATGGTCGGTTAGGTGTTGACACTATCTAAAATAATGTTAATTTTATATAATAATTAGATTATATATATACCGTAACATAATGGATGGGCAAGGAAATTCATTTTTTTTTCTTTCATCTTCTCCATCACCGTTTTTCTTCCTTGTTGAGCTAAGGAAGTTAGACCAAGTTTTGTGCTCTTGCATGGTAAGCTAATTCAAGCCCATTTTGGTAGTTGTGTCTATTCCTAAAACTGTTAAAGATTCATGGGATTGCCATCTTTGAATGCTTGAAATTGTGGTGTTAAATGATTACATTAGAAGAGAGGTTATGAAAAAAGACCACTTTGTAAAATAAAAATTTGTTAGTTTCGAATATCAAGACTAAAGTGTAAACATTTTGAAACCAATTTGAGATTTCTATAAATGTTGTTATAAAAGGGCTCGATTGTATAACGTGTGATATTTAAGGGAATTGCGAGTGATAGAATTGAACTAACTTATGTGCATAATAAGCCGATGAATAATGTTGGTTGATGAAAATTAAATTAAGTTAGAATTGAACTAACTTATGTTCATAATAAGCTGATGAATGATGTTGGTTGATGAAAATTAAATTAAGTTATGTTATATATCAAGATTTGAATTCACCGAGAGAAAATTGTAGAAAAGGGAAAGTTGTTGAGTTGACTCTATCGTGGTGTGTCACCATCTTACCAGGTAAGTTCATATGATTTAAAATTTGTTTATTTTTTTTTCTTTAATTGTATAATTGGAAGTTTGATAGGTGAGATTCGATTTGCTTAACATATAAAGGAGGTATTGAATTATGATACAAGGAAATAAGATTATAGCACGAAATCATCTCAATGAACTTAGTAAAAGGCTCATGCATATGGTTACATGCTATTTCCTGATGATTCTGAGATCCAACATTTGTTACGGACTCGAAGATACATATGAAACAAGTTTATCCTAGACTAGTAACCTTATGTCATTTTAAAGGTTTAGCCTGGATTGGTAACCTTACATGTATATAAAGCCCTGGTCAGACTATTATCGTATCGTTAAAGGTTTAGCCCGAATAGGTAACCTGACACCTCTATATATGACTAGCTCAAACAAGCCCCTAATGTGTTTGTGTTCCTGTGTTTTAAGTTCTTTTACGATGGTTTATCGGGTAGCATAAAACTTGTAAAGTGTTAAATTTACATGTTATGAAAGGAAAGGTAACGAAAGATTTGATTGATAAATGATGAGTACACAAAAATTGAAAAGAAACTAGATTATTTGGATATGAAAGTTTAACATATCATGTCCCGTATTGGGCATATTATATATTGATTTAGTGTACAAACTTACATTATTGGAATTGTGTGGTATGATAGGTAAACTTATCGCGTATATTAAACTACATATATTTGTTGTGAGGTAAGTTAAGTGTTGAAATAGTATGAGCTTATTAAGTATTTTAAATATTTACTCCCATATTACTATATTTTCTATAGATTTTGATCATTTGGGTCGCACCAATCAGATCCACAAGAAGCTCACGCTATCTACTTGCTGACTAGTAGATTTTGCTCTTTTGTTGTTGCGGTAAAGTGGCATGTATTTAGGTGGATACCGGCACATGAATATAAGGGAGTCAAAGTTGTAGCTGAATGCTATGGTCCCTTTTTATGTTATAAATGAAATGGATATCGATTTTGATTTTGAACATGTATGTAAATGATATAATTAACTTTGATTGTTGTTATAAAAAGCATGGAACTGTATGTATCATGGTTATATGTTTGCGGGACAGTCTGCAATATAAGTGTCTGCAAGACATTCTGCAACATAGGTGTTTGCAAGACCTTCCGCAATATAGGTGTCCACAGGACATTCCGTAATATAGGTGTCTATAGGACAGTTCGCAGTTTTGCAATCCATACGACGATACACAGTTAGACCACCCATAGGATAGTCCGCCATGTATTTGTCCAAAAAATAATTATCTATATATATATATATGTGTGTGTGTACTGTGCATTGAGTGTACTATGAGTTATGCGAGTTGTGTATCTACGAACTGTATCAAGTGGTGTAAATTTTTTTTCTGATATCAGCGATAATATCCTATAGTCTAGGTTCAATCACCGGACCAGATTATGGGTGTTACAAAACCTATAAAGGACATAAAAATCTAGTTATGCATCTAATGTAATATAATAACTACATAAATATTATGAGAGCTTCAGACGTTTTTAAGTGCAAAGCTTTTCCTACCACTTTATAAGGGAGCACAAAGAATTGGTATTTTCCTCTTCATGAGGGACATGTTCATAATTTCTATGTAGCACTCTATATCTGACCAACTTGCTAGGTCCAAGCTACGAAATGTCACATTTGTTACTTGTTGTTGCCGAAGCAACTATGACCACAATTCCAATCAATTAAACAATTTATAAAAGGATTAATGTTTATTACATAATCACAATATGTTATATAATCAACTCTGGGTTTAAACGAGCTTACAAAAGCTCTTTCGATAACTTGAGGCCATTTGAGGACTAAAATGTAAAATTTCCAAATTTTATTGAGTTAGCGTCACGACCATAAAGGTATCACGTCGCAACATCAAGGGCAGAAGCTTAGTGTCGTGACTTCTATAGTGAAATGTATATGTGCAGAGATAGCTTCAAAGCATCATACATTTATATATAAAGACATTCAAGACACTTTCAACACTTCATCATAGCATAAGTGTTGAGTCATGATATGCTAAACATTCAACTCAACATGTGGAACTCCTATTACCATGTATTGACATGGGTACATGCCATTGAACAACTAAGTTTAAAATGAGGTTACAAACATTATCTTGAGTTGAGGTACTGGGTCTGGATGCTTCGAAAGTCCACTATCTACTAGAAAGTCTACTTGACACCTACACATGGAAACAAACAGGTCTGCTTATTGAGCATTTAAAACTCAATGGTACTAGCATAATTTTGAAACCAATGCATATACATATTAAGTAAATAAATATCATAACTTGAAAATCAATTTTTCATGACATAATTTTGAAATCAATGCATATACAAATTAATTCATTATAATATATCATACAATCTAGTTCATAATAAAAATCAATTTCTCATGACATCATTTCCATAAGCTTTCATACAAAAATATAGCTCAATTCATATTTCGTATATCGATATATCGATTCACCTTGAGGGTATTTGCATTTTGATTTCATAAATCAATTAACTTAGTTCGTTTCATAGTATTATTCACGTTTCAATTTCAAACTCAAGCATAAGTCATTTTCATGTTTCAACCACATAATATTTTGTATTTTAGCCACATAAAATTTATATTTTATTCCCTATTAACAAAAAATGGACTCAAGGACAAATACATAGATTAATACTTCGTTACTCGTTTACGACCCCTAAGGCATTTGAGTACCGTTTTCGACCCCCAGGTTATTGAGAACTATCTAATGAGATGCACCAAGCGTTAAAGCTTTTTTTGACATAACGAACCCTATGACATTTCAACTATACCCATAATTCCACTCGAGACCGTTTAATAGGGCATTCTCAACATCATTTAGCATGGATACATATATCATTCATCCCTTTCATTATGTTTTCATATTCACAACATATCACAAGTATATGCACATATATAATCATCTCAACAAATATCATCAAAGTCACTAAGCTTGACATACCTTTCATGGAACAATCATTGATATCATTTCATTCAACTTAATTACTCAATAAGTTATGAATTGTGAATAAATTACGAGAGCATAAACTGAAATTAGTACTCATTTGTCTCATTTTCTTTTCTTTTCACTTTTGAGGTCCTGATGTTGCCTTTACCTACATACGATAATTCAATTACGAAAATAGTACTAGTTTCACATTTAACAAAAAACATTACTATAGTCAAACATGAATGTATTCTCTCAACCTAGAATATTTTGTAACAACCCGGTTTAGACCCTAGTTGGAACAGTGGTTTTGGGACCAAAAATCTGAGTCAGAAAAATATTTTAATATTATTTTCTATGTTTACAACATGATATGTGATATGTGTGAAAATTTCGTGTGAAATTTTTATCGTTTGTGTGCTCGATTTAAAAAAAGGGACTTAATCGCGTAAAATGCAAAAGTGACTTGCTATTTGTTAAAAGTATCTATTTACTATGAGGCATTAAATGAGATGTCCTTATGTTGATATTAGACCATTGAATGAGATAATGGACATTTATGGACATGTATTAGTTAATATTCATGTTTTATAATAAGGGTTAAAATTGGAAATTGATAATTAAAGCTTAAATAATTAAAACAAAAGCATTATCATCTTTATTTTCATCATCCATAACCAAAATTGGGGAAGAAAGAAAAGCATCCATGTTTATTTAGGGTTTGGCTACTATCTAGCTCAATTGTAAGTTTATTTTTGTTCGGTTTTTGATGATTTTTATGTTTTTGAGATCGTTGCTTCGAATTCTAGCTAGCCCGTACCCTAATTTCTAAAATTGTTAATGATTTTGTGAAGTTCCATTATTGAATTTATGACCTTTGTGATGTTTAATGATAGATTATGAAGGCTTAATGATAGATATACAAGTTTTGTTAAGTGATTTTTGACAAAAATGCCAATTAGGGATTATATTGAGAAAATTTGAAAATATATGGTCAAATATGTGAATAAATGATAAATATGGGCTATTATGGAGCCTATAGAAATTCAGCTAGCTTATAATTGAAAGAAATTGTGTAATTTTGTGTATTTATGAAATAGGAACTAAATTGTAAAAATGTGTAACTTTAGGGGCTAAAGTGAAAAAATACCCAAATATGTGTTTGTGGACTAAATTGAATGTGTTGATGAATAAAAGAGTTAATTTTGAATGTACATAGATCAAAAACGAAAAAAATGGATTTGGATCAGGGAAAATCGAAAGTTGACGAATAGTCGATCCAGTCTGTTTATTCCGAATACAAGGTAAGTTCATAAGTAAATAATTTTCGTTAAATTCATATGAAAACGTATTTAATTGTGCCAAATTTAATCTTAGTAACTATATATGTGTATGCCGAATTGATATAAGTATGGAAGAAGTAACTACGAGCTTGAGACGATTGAATTACAACATCTGAAAGTCTCGTATGAACCATAGGAATTGTTAGGATACATATGTCATGACATAGGATTTTTTATATGTGATTTTCGTGTAAGTCCACGTTTGGGACGATGGAATTGATTTGAGATTTACGTGTAAGACCATGTCTAGGACATTGGCATCGTGTATGATCTCATATAAGACCCTGTCTGGGACAGTGGTATCGATATTTGATTACATAAGACCTCGTCTGGGACGTTGGCATTGTACGAGCTTTTCGAGCTATCCGAGTATCCTTATTGATTCTGAATGGTTCAACAGGCAATGTTGAGTTAAGATCGAATGTGAAATCGAGCTAAATGGTTCAGGTACTTGTGAAGTTAAATGTTCATGAAAACAAGGTAAGTCTAGTACTTGAGATGATGACATGAACTATACATGTTAAAGGTGTGATCATTATGTACATGAGATTGTTCAATTTTGGCCATGTTGAAATAATCATGCTAATGTTCATTTGATAATTTATTTGCTTATGACTTACTAAGCTTTTAAAGTTTACTTTGTGTGTTCTTTCCATGTTTCTAGATCATCGAAGCTAGCTCGGACTCTAGGATCATCGGGAAATGTCATCGCACTATCGATCATCTCATTGGTATTTTTGGAAGCTTTGTATATATGGTATATGACATGTATAGGATAGTGTCATCTTGATTTGTTTTGAGTTGTGGTCTTAGCCATGTGATTTGGCTTGTAAATGTTGATGTGGATTTGGCCATTTAATTTGGCTTAAGTTATGTGTTTGATAAGTTAAGTATTTATGTATGTTTGATGTTTTTGATATAGTGAAATGGTATGTTTTGGTTGTGGAATTGAGTAATTGAAATGGTTGAATTTATATGGTATAATATGTGGTGAATTGGCATGTTTTGGCTGCATATATATGTTTAAAAATGATGCAATTTGATGTGGTTTAGGTATGCTTGAGGAGGGTGAGAAATGTGACTTAATCCAAGTCTATTTTCACTCCACACGGCTGAGCACATGGGCATGTGGCTCGACTGTGTGTGACACATGGCTTTGGTACATGCCGTATGTCCCCTAGGGTACCCTACGATTTAAAGTCAATATACCCTACATTTCTGACACGGCCTAGACACACAGGCGTGTCTATTGGTCGTGTGCGGCACATGGGCTGGCACATGGGCGTGTGGTCGGCCGTGTGATCCAAGTCAGTAACCCTCTTAGATTTCACACGGCTTGGCACACGGGCGTGTCCTCGGCTGTGTGGTGCAAGTCAATATGTATGCCCTATTTTCACACAGCCTATGACACGGGCGTGTCTGTTAGTCGTGTGAGACAAACGACCTGTTCACACGGGCGTGTGACCCTTATATCTTTGAAAATTTTCTATATTTCCCAAAGTTTTTAAATGTTATCGGTTTAGTCCCAAACCCCTTCTAAGCATGTTTAAGGTCTCGTAGACCTATTTAAGGGACATTGTGAATGTGATTGAATGTTATTTGATAATGTGTAAGCTATGTATGTGATATGTTGAAATATGTTATAAATGGTTCGATAATGCCACTTAACTTTAGTCCAGTGACAGATATGGGTTAGGGGTGTTACACACTTAGTGTTCTAACATTTGATTTTTCTATAATTCACAATCCACCCAATCAAATCTAAATCCAACTTTATAAATATACTCTAGGGACCCCAAACTATTTAAAAGCATATATAACTTTCAAAGTTCTCATAATTTTCTCCCAAGCATCCAAGAACTCATCAATGGTTATATTAACAAAGCTTAAATCAAACCTTGTTCCAACATAACCAACTTCATTTCTAACATGTGTCAACTATAGTTCAAGCTTAACTCTAAACTTTCATAGATTCAAGCTTTCATCCTCTAAGTTCTCTAAAGCTTCAACAATGGTAAAGTATACAAAACCTTCACAATTCCAAAATCTAATCAATAGGTCCAAGTTATCTAGCATTCTAGACTAAAAATCTAATAAGAATTCAATTGGGAAGCTTCCTTACCTCCTTAAATGATGGACCACAATGGATGAAGAAAACCAAAATTTTATTTATTTTCTTTCTAGGGAATGGTTGAAGAAAGGATGAAGATGAGTAAAAGTTGTGATTATTCTCTCTCCCACTAATGTATATATACATAGTTTAATCACTTAATTAACCTTAATTAATCTTCAAGCTAATGGTTAGTATTTAATTAGAGATAAGATAATGGAAATGGATGGATGAAATCAACATATCCCATTAATCAAATTTTAACTATGGTCCAATTGTAACGCCCCGCACCCGAGACCGTTGCTGGAGTCGAACACGAGGTGTTAACGAACTTAATTCATTTATTTACACAGTTCATTTTAAAATTTCCAGACAAGCTGGCTAACTGCGTCACTGTCACCTTAAAAATCATATCTCGAGTTCCAAAACTTGAAAACTAATTCCGTAAATTTTCCCTGAAACTAGACTCTTATATCCATCTATATATTTTTTTCTAGAATTTTTGGTCGGGCCAATTAGTACAGTTTATTAGTTAAAGTCTCCCCTGTTTCAGGGTTCGACTACTCTGACCTTCATGCATTACGACTTAGATATCTCCCTGTACAGGGCTTCAATACATATGCCGTTTGTTTCTAATGAAACTATACTCAAAAATAAATCTGTACATATAAAGAATGACTTCTAATTATTACTGATTAATTTATGGTAAATTTCCAAAGTCAGAACAGGGGATCCAGTAACCGTTCTGGCCCTGTTTCACGAAAACTTAAACATCTCATAAAATACGGCTCATATGGTCATTTCGCTTCTTCCATATAAAAATAGACTCATCAAGGTTCGATTACATAATTTATTCACGATTTAATTCCATTCCTACTATTCTTAGTGATTTTTCAAACTTACATCACTGCTGCTGTCAGCATCTATTTTAAGGTAAATTTTACCCATTTCATAAATTTCCATGAATCCATTAACAAATTGGCATTCATTGTTTTCAAGTATAATCACGATTAGCCACGACGTACGTAGCACCAATAGGACCATGATTGGCCATTCCAATGGCTAGTCCTTATCAAACATTTCCACACCACTTAATAACCATATCATAAGACCATCATGTTATACTTCAAAATATACGAGCCATTTTCGCATGGCTATACGAATATACATTACCAAAGGGTACTCAATTAACAACAAGGGTCAGCCCTATACATGCCATCTTCAAAATTGAACTAAAAGAGTACCAAAAGTGGCTTAGATAGTGTGGATGACTTCGACTTTGACACTCCCGAGTCCGATAGCTGACGAGCAAAATCTATAAAACAGAGAATCAAAGCAACGGAATAAGCATTTAATGCTTAGTAAGTTTGAATAATGAAATTAGTTTTGACTAAAGTATAACATTCATATGGCTAAATGAATAACTTCATATATGCACATTCTCATAATCATACTTACTTCGCGCTTCAATCAACATATTCATACACAAGGTATCAAACCTAACTAAAGGCCGAAAGTTCGTTAATCAATTGAGAGAATACTATTTAAAACGAATCGACTTTTCCGATGCATATACGAAACATACCTTATCGTTTGGATTTTATGAGCGTATTAATTGAAATTATTACAGCAAGATCGCTCACTTCCAAACCCAAGTATCTTCGGGATTTAGCCGGATATAACAACTCGCACAAATGCCTTCGGGTCTTAGCCCGGATATAGCAACTCGCACAAATGCCTTCGGGTCTTAGCCCAGATATAATCACTAGCATAAATGCCTTCGGGACATAGCCCAGATATAGCAACTCGCACGAATGCCTTCGGATCTTAGTCCGGTTATCATCCGAATAATCATGCACATATGTCCACAAATCATAACACATCTTTATTTCGTTTTCATTACTAGAACTCAGACACAAGGCACTTATCTACCATTACCATTTTCGGCTCAATAACCACATACAAAGAGCATGGTTTTGATTCGCTATATAACATGATCTAATCGAATCATAATCTAAGTTCCATTACTCGAAAACTTACCTCGGATGTTGTCGAACGATTTCAACGGCTATTCGATCACCTTTTCCTTTCCTTTATCGGATTTAGTTCCCCTTTGCTCTTGAGCTTAATTTAACAAATAAATTGATTTAATCATTTTGAACATCAAAGAGAAATTCAAGGTACTTAGCCCATATATATTAGGCATTAGAGTCATATATGTATGAAATCATGAATCAAATTCAACATATTAGCCAATATTCTCCTTTAGCCGATTTTCTAAGTCAAGATAAAGCCATCAATATGCTTACCTATAGCCGAACGTACAACATCAATCTATGTATTCATTCATGTGGCCGAATATGTATGTCTATGTTGAGGCCGATTATATACTTAATACATTCTACAAATATGGTTACTTATGATGACTAAGCACCATTTTATCTCAAATTATACTTATAAGCACATCCATCCAAATACATTCGTACTTAAACATCATTCCGTCCTAACACTCATATTACATCTATAAAACTACAAGCCGAATATCCCTATACTCACATCACTTAAACATCAACCCTCAATTTCTTTGACAAAGCACATTTCCGAAAATGATAAGGCAATATAACAGCTTTTAATCCCACTTATAATTCATACATATCACATTCTAAGCATTCACTCTATTCTATCACTTAAAATACACACATTACTCAATAACTTCCTAGTGCAAATTCGGCAACTACACCAATTCACTAGATGATTTATTATTATTATTGTTCATTTATTCAAACTACTTACAATTTCCTTAAACTATCACAATTAACAACCATTTATCTCTTCCATTTTCTACCATGGCCGAATGTTATAACCCAAGCCACACATATTGTTCCTCAAGGCCCTTCAATGACCACATTCGGCACCTCCTTAAGAACAACCCAATTTCAACCTTCAAGAAAGAAGAAAAAATATATGTACTAAGAGCTTCAAACTACTTGGCCGAATATCAAACCTCCAAACAATCAAAACTTAATCCATGGAATGATTAGAACTTGAACTAACCACCTTCTTTATACATAATTTTTCCAAGAATTTCAAGGTACTTACCTCTTCCAAATCCTCATCCAAGCCGAACATGAAGCAAGAGAACTCCTTTCTTCTTCCTTCCTCAAGTTACGACAAAATGGGGGAGCAAGGATGAAACAACTTTGGTTTCTCCTCCCACTCCCCTCATATTTTATTATTCTTCCCACAACATATTAACACAAAATGTTTATAATATGTTTTACCCCATAGCATGGCCGGCCACCATCTAGATTTTTGGCTAATTTGACATGCAAACCCATCATTTATACAACATGCATTAATAGGTCCTTATAGATTAACCTATCACATTTCAAAAGTGTCACACATAAGTCCTATTACTAAATTCACATGCAATCGACTAAATCGAAGCTTAAAACTTTCACACATTCATATTCACATATTTTAGACAATAAATATCATATTCAAATACTTTGGTGACTCGGTTTAGCGGTCCCAAAACCGCTTTCCGACTAGGGTCACTTTAGGGCTGTCACACCAATTGCTAATAACACCTTGGCTTAATATTTCTTTAGGGACTTGCTCAAATCCTCTAATTTACTTGCTATGAAATTTATTCAATGTACTATACTTAATAATTTATCTAATTTAATCGCTTAGTAATTTGATCCTATAATTTCATATACGTCACATAGATTCCTAGATTATAATTTTTGGACTAGCTCAACTCAAGAAATTCAGCCTCGAAACCAAAGTTTTTAACACCAATGGAAATCGAGTCATTACAATAAAACATTTGTAAGATTAGTCCAAGGAAAAAAGTTTGTGAGATTTCAAATTTTGACACGCTCCAAAACAATTGGTGTAAACTATGGGAGAGCAATTGGTTTAATCGGTCAGTTCAATCGTTTTCTTAACCAACTTAATCGACTTTAACATGAGAAAATCGACCCGACCAACTTTAATTGTGAAAACCGACCAAGTGAAACTGACTTTGATTCAATCGATTTGATCGGTTTTTTGGATTAACTAGCTATGGGTTAGTGGATTGGGTTTAGAGTTTTGGGATTGATTTATATAACCATATATCTATTATATATTATAAATATAAATATACTAACTTTCTTATCCCTGCTGTGTATGAATTAGTCATATGTATTTATTAAAATATGATATATTTATTAATTAAATTGTGTGAATAAATTGTTAATGTTTAATTATCAATGATTCAAAATTAACAAATTAACACATTAAATAAAAGTTAGGTCAAATTATCATTTGCATAAACATATTATTATGTAATTACAAATGTATCTAACACTTGTGAAAATTCCAAGTATGTTAATAGGAATTCTAACTAGGATTGTTACCTTTTGCAATAAAGTCTTGCTTTATATAACGCATTTGCTATATGATCAAGAAGTACATAATTTTTTAAAGTATTATATTTTATTGATTTATGCAATGTAGGCTAGCATAAGTTTAGAATAGATAACCAAATTTTAATAAATAATTATTTTAATATTTTTTATCAATAAATTTAATTTTTAAAAGAATATAATGAACGAAATTTGCTATAATGGTATCTTAAGAATTATAAGTTGCTGGTAGATTCTTTTCTTATTTGTTCATAAAGAAATTGTAATCAAGATTGGTTAAATAATATATTAAAATTTACAATTTTGTTTAAGAATAAACCCTCACTGTAATATAAGTTATTAAATATATTCCCATAAGTTGATGGTCAACTCAAGGTTATAAAAATGAAGCATATACAATATTCTAAAATTTAAGTATTTATTTGATTGAAACACTAAATTTCAATAAATAATTAGTATTGTTTCCATTTCTGTACATTAGACAAAAATTAAAAAAAAACTTTAGAAATTTTCAAACGTATCTAAAAAGTTATGTTTTTTTCCCCATAATTATATATATACTAATTTTCAATATACTAATTTTTTTTACCTCGTCCAATAGAGGAGTCGGTTGCATGTGTTAAATTATTTCTTTAAAAATATAAAAAAACTGTAATGCTTATCAAATAATATGATTATTAAATTAAAACAAAATAATATATATATTAATTTTAAAATCTTGATATTTGATATTAGAATTAATATAAAAAAACATATTTTTTTTATAAATAAAATAAACTTGAACTAATAAATAATATTCATCAAACTTACCAAAATTTACAATTTAAAAAATAGACCCATGATATCAATGTTCTACATCTATTATATGACTTGTTTTTGAAATCAAATGGATTATATATTAAAAATCCTTTAAATACTTAATTACCTCTTTTTTAAACAAAATCATCTAAATTCAACAATTTCTTTAAAATGTATTAATAGCGAAAAATATATTAATTCAAATGTAATTACATTGATTAAGGAGAAAAAATAAGTAAAATAAATAATGTGGAAAGTTCAGTAAACACGATCATCTTTCATGTGGGGATAGTTAATATTAATAAGCTTCTGGAAAGGATATTTAGATTATCTTTAATTTAGTTTGCATGTATGTATTATAATATTTTTCTAATATTCTAATTTGAATTTATTGAAGACTTAGTGAAACTATTTATTCCTTGAAGAACAATTTTTTCAGCTCTGCTTTAAGCTTGATATTTTGAATCCCCTGGGCAGTCAAACTGCTTGTAGCTTTGATGCAGCCTTCCCTGTATGAGTTACACTTGTTCAAATGCTTGTCCTGATATCTTCTTCTATGCCAACTAAATTCTTCTAATCATAAAACAATTCTGAAAGGTAGTTTTTTGTACCCTTGTTTACATTAAATGTATCTCTGAATTGTAAATCTAATTAATTATTTTGGGTCATTAAATCAAATTTTGCTTCTTATTCTAATCTTCATTTCATAGTTTACCTCCACGGTAATGAATTTCTAAGAAAATCAATGCAAACACTCAATAAGACATAATAGTGTATAGGATAATCACAATCAAATAGCATTTCAGAGAATTGGTTTTTCAATTTAACCATCATTAGTATCACAAAATTCACAATAGCAATTTCAAAATATCAATTCTTTAGATTACTCAACATTATATATATATGTATTTAACTCATCTAAAAAATGTAACAGCTCGTTTTTAGTCAAATCAGAATAGTGGTTTCGGGGAAAAAAATGCAAAATCGAAATATTTATTTTATTATTTTAATGTCTACAGTATGATTGAATGATTGTGTGAAAATTTCGTTTAGAAATTTTATCGTTTAATTAGTCAATTTGATAAAAAAAGACTAAATCGCGTAACGTGTAAAAGTGGAGTTATATTAGATAAAAGTATCTAATAGCTAAGGAATCATAAATTAGAGGTCATTAAATGGTAATTTGACCATTTTTTATATGATTGGACAATTATGGCCATTAATTTGATGATTTTAATGGTTTATGAATAAAGTTCATTTAGTAAATAACAAATAAACTAAATTGATCAAGAAAAACGGAATTCGGATCTAGATCGGGGGAAAACTAAAGTTATTGACTAATCAAATTATTTCGTTATTTTCACATCCGAGGTAAGTTCGTATATGATAAATTTCATTATAAGTGTATTTTTGAATGCTTTGATACAGTATAAGTTGTGAAAATGAGACTTCAGATAAGTTTGACAATGACTCGAAGGTAATTCGGCATTCAAAATCCCGATTGAAACTTAGGAATAGTTTTGGATACTAGTGACATGTCATTAGGGGATACATTGAGTTGGCTTCGGGCCATGATATTAGCACTTTGGTGCGATTTATTCCGATTTGGCTTCGGGCCATGAATATTGGCTGATTTGGTTTCGGGCCATGATATCAATACTTCGGATATAAGTTACCTTGATTTGTCTTTGGGCCATGGTATAAGTACTTAGTGTGCAAGACTCTTGAGTATCCGACTTCTATTCTGAATGGTTCAACAGGTGAATGAATGATGTGGTTGAGAATGAGATTGGCATGATATGGTACAAGTATATGCATAAACCATATTAGCTTTGAATCGAAGAAATTGTGAAGAAAGTATATAGTTTTGTGAATGAGTAATTGAAAGGTTTGTTAGTTGATGTGAATTCATGTATCTATAATCAATTGTTGAATTATGTGGCTATGATTATATCGAGTTTATTTCATACGAGCTTACTAAGCTTTATAGCTTGCTTTGTTTATTTTTCTAGGTTTTATAGAGTTTTCAAGCTAGCTCGTATTCGGGAATCGTCGGAGATCGCTTCACACTATCCATCTATCACTTGGTACCTATGAACTTTGGTATTTTAAGTATATGGCATATATAGGGACTTTAGTCATGTTGGTTATGTTTTGGTAATGATTTTGGCCATTTGAATTGGCTTGTAAATGTATATGTCTTGGTTTGCATATAATAGCCATGAGAGTTGGCTTATATTGAGTTAATTTGCTTGTGTATATGTGTATGTGCATATAGTTTATGATATGTAAATTAGGGCTGGTTTGATGATTTTTATTAATAGTTGGTATTATGGAAGTTGAATGTTGATATTGGTGATGTTAATTGTTTGTGAAAATGTATGTTTTAAGTAGCCATATTGATGATCTAAGTTTATGAAATTTTGGGTATAAACGGATTGGTCTATTTTGAAATTTATGTGTTTTGAGAAAATTAGGTTTGAATTGGCTAGTTTAAATGCCTATTTATGCTATGTGATAGTGCAAACTGATGTGTTGTAGGTACATTCAAATTTGGGTGGCAAATTGGCTTGGTAAATAGCCTATTTTTGTCCACACGGGCATGTGTCTCAGCCGTGTGTGACACACGATTATGTTACATGGCCATGTGTCCTCTGGTGTTGAATTTGAAACCAAGTCAGGATGCTCCATACGGCCTCACACACGGGCATGTGACTTGGCCGTGTGGTATAAGTCAGTATACCTTACAGGTTTGGCACAGCCTAGCACACGGCCTGGCACACGGGCGTGTATGGCCATTTTTAGAGCACACGGGCTTGTGTGTTGGCTGTGTGACCCAAGTCAAAGAGTTACATGGGGTCAGACATGGGCTGGGACATGGCCATATGCTTCCATTTCAAATGTCTACACGACTTGTGACACGGGCATGTCTGGTGGCCGTGTGAGACACACGGGCGTGCCACACGGGCATGTGTCCCCTATTTTGAGAAAAATTTTCTAAGTTTCGTAAAAATTTCTTGAGCTATCGGTTTAGTCCCGAACCACTCCCAAAGTATGTTTAGGGCCTTGTAGGCTCGTAATAGGGACAATATGATTGTATTTGATTAGAATTCCATTTGGTTGATGATTTTTAATTCGAATTGGGTGGTTGTTTAAGTTGTAAGTCCGGTCCATATCCCTATTCTAGCGTTGAATACAGGTGAGGGGTGGTACAAAAAAATTCCAGTTCTGTATGCACACGCTTTCATAGATGCCATACAATTTCAGTTTTAACAAAAAAGATCTTATCCCATCACTACACACCACAATGGGAGTTCCCCTTGAACTCCAATCACCAACACATCATATTGTGGTTCAACCACCAATGGTTTGCAAATTAACTGTCGATGGCTGTGGACACACAACAAAACACCGCAGATGAAATCTATCTATGGCTGTGGGTACACAACAAAATAATGCAGGTAAAATTTGTTAATGGTTGTGGATACTCAACATGTTTGCATGTAATAGCTACCAAAGAGTTCTGGATGCACAACAAAAACATCGCAAGTGGAATCTGCCTATGACTTTAGGAACACAGTAAGACCGTTGCAGATAGGATCTGCCTATGACTATGGGTACACAACAAAATAATGCAGATAAACTGCCAATACTTCTTCCATTCATAAGTCCCACCTCATGTAATGCAATATGACATGCTCAAAACAAATCAATATAGTAACATTTAATATGCTTTTAACAAAACAATACAGTAGCAACCAGTATGCCTATAACAGTTCAATTCAATATCAATTAATATGCTTGTGGCAAATCAACTCAGTAACTAGAGTCATGCTTTATATGTGATTGGTTTAACGGTATAAGGCATACTATATTCACAAATACAAATACAATAGACAAATGTGTTGTTCACAATTCGTGCAAATATATATATCATATTAATTCAATTAATCAAATCATTGATTCTAACATAATTCATACTATCAGGGATTTACTTGAATATATAAAACACTAAAATAGTTCAGAGACCATTTAGAGAATAAACTGATCAAATCATAAAATTTCTGGGCAAAAATCGACCTACAGGAGAGATACAACCGTGTGGTAGGTTGTGTAAGATTCAAATTATCCTAGGGTTCAAAGGGGATATGGTCGTGTGAAGGGCCGTATGGCCTTATCCTAGGCATGATTCACTTCTAAAAGAATATACACCTTTCGTCGGAAGCTCGAATGACGTTCCTCATGCTCAAATTTGATCTGCAGTACCTAGATTGGGTCCTTCAATTACAAAATTGCATGAATTAATGGTTGATTTCAAGATAAATCAAGATTTTTGAAAGATTTGATGATAAATTGAGAATAATTAGTTAATTGTTTGCAAGATTATAATTAGATAGGATTTCTATAAAGATTCGATATCAAAAGTTGGGATTAAGACATACTTACTGTTTCTTGGCAACAATCAAATAGTGTTTCTAATATCGATTAAGAATATGGTTGAGAAATGAGTTGAAATTGGGAATAGATTTTGATTCGGGAACAAAAAAAAATTTATGCAATGGGGAAAATTTATTTTTGCAAAGAATAAGAGGAAAAAGAAAATGGAAAAGAAATAGGGAGAGAAGAGAAAATTTTCAGTTTAATTTGGAGAAGAAAACTATAGTTAAATTGTGATTAGGAAAAGGTTAAATATCTAGGGTTTTCAAAATTTGAGGGGGTTGGATGGAAATTTACCCCTACTACTAAAAATGAAAGGGAAATGAAGAGGAAAGGCATGGCTTGATTTTAGGCATGCAGGGGAGAAGGATGAATGCTTAATTATTGGGCTGCTACCCATTTCTTATTAAGTTTCTACCCCAACTAATATTTATTTTGGTTTGCTTTTTATCATGTTTTATTGAAATTAAAAAGAAAAGAAATGGGAAAAAAGTGGATAAAACTTAGAATCTCCAGGGAGTACACTAGCTACTTAACCATCAAGCCTAATTCATTACTTGGTTAATTATTTCAATTAATCCCCTATATTTTTGGGTGTTACAGTTCTCCCCTTATTTAAGAAATTTTGTACTCGAAATTTACCTAATCTTAATTCGAAAATGTCCAATGCATGGATTCTAGCATTGGACTCAAATGGAGATGTTTTACAACGGGTTGAATGCACACACAACGATTGTAGTTGATGCGTCTGCCAATAGTACTTTGCTAAAAAAAACTTATAATGAAGCATACAAGATCTTGGAAAAGATTTTCAACAACGATTATCAGTATCCAACCACGAGAGTTGGGATGGGTAAGAGAGCTGTCGGTACTATCGAGCTTGAAAAATCCAACTGCAGTCCATGAAATGAAATCAGTAGAGTTGTCATGTGTTTATTGTGGAAAAAATCATGTGTTTGACGAATGCCCATCAAACCCAACGTCAGTATACTATATGGGTAATTCCAATCGAAATAGCAATCCATATTCCAACAACTACAATTTAGAGTGGAAGCAACATTCAAATTTTAGTTGGGGTAATCAAGGTGTAGGAAATTTCAACAATGCCACAAAACAGAATGTCAACACTGCACTGTCTGGTTATGTCCAACCTATGCCGAGGCAAAATACTCAATACGATCAAGCATTATCTTCTACTCCTATTGAAGTTTTGCTAAAGGAATATATGGCCAAGAATGATACTATAATTCAAAGTCAGGTTGTATCTTTATGAGCACTTGAGAATCAAGTGTAACAAATAGCGAATGCTCTAAATTCAAGGCTATAAAGAGCATTGCCAAGTGGTATCGAGAACTGAAGAACACAAGGCATGGAGTATTGCAAAGCAATCACCCTTAGAAATAGGACTCAGTTGAGTGATGTTGTTCACGATGCCGCAATAAGAGAGGATAATACAAGTAACAATCAAGTAAATATCCCAGAACCATATGAAAAACAGACAACACTTGAGAAGGGTAAGCAACAAAATGTTATGGTAGTACCAGATCATGTTGGCAACAAAAATGCCACAGTAAAACAATATTAGCAACCTGAAGGAAGACCACCTCTACTATTCCTCAGCGATTCCATAATTCCAAACAGGATGTTCAATTTAAAAGGTTTTTGGAGGTTTTAAAGCAACACCATATTAACATACCGCTAGTCAAAGCTTTGGAGCAAATGCCCAGCTATGTGAAATTTATGAAAGACATACTGTCCAAGAAGCGCAGATTAGGAGAATTTGATACTGCTGCTCTTATTAAAGGGTGCACAACAATGTTGATGTATAAGCTACCTCCAAAGTTGAAAGACACAAGGAGTTTCACTATCCCATGTTCCATTGGAATACATTATGTTGGTAAGGCGCTATATGATTTAGGCGCAACTATAAATCTAATGCCTATGTCTATTTTCAAAAAGCTAGGAATTAGGAAAGCGAGACCTACAATAGTAATGTTGTAATCGGATGACTTATATTACGCCTATCCAGAAGGTAAAATTAAAGATGTATTGGTAATGGTGGATAAATTTATTTTTCCTATAGATTTTCTTATTTTAGAATGTGAAGCTGACCATGATGTACCAATTATTCTTGGACGATTGTTTCTTGCTACTAGCAAGACCCTAATTGATGTACAAAAAAGTGAGCTAACCATGAGAGTGAATGATCAACAAGTTACTTTTAATGTGTTTAATGCATTAAAATGCCTGGATGAGAATGAGGAATGTCACACCATTGGCTTGATAGAAGGAGTAGTGGACAAATTCGTAAAATTTTGCTACAACAATTCTAACAATGAAGATGATTTGATGGAACAAGGTGACACAGTAAGTTTTGAAGAGCTTAGTGAATTTATGGAAGCCCAACACATAATGTATAGGCCAAAGAAGATGTAACACCCCTATCCCGTAACCGTCGCCAGAATAGGTAAGGGGCATTACCGGACTTGTAACTCACGTCAGAACAGTAAAATTTTAAACTTTTTCTTAAAATAAAGATCATTCAATTAAATAAGTACTAAGCACAGCCAGAGATAAAATTTAAACTTCACTAAGTAAACATTCAAAAGATGCCATTTTCGCATGGCTTATATACATTAACCAAAAATATTCTTCCACCACTAGTCTATTCTATACATGCCATAAAATAGTTCTAAACATAACAGTAACAAGCAGTGGATAGTGATAGTGTGACTAGTTGCTGACGATCCCCGAGCCTGTAGCTTCGCAATGAGATCTATAAAACAGAGAAAACAAAGTAAACGGAGTAAGCATTACAATGCTTAGTAAGTTTTAAGCAGTGTCAACAGATAACAATCAAACTATAGCATAGTTATTCGTATTTTTTATTTCACTCTTCCTTCGGGCATACCATTCCCTTTACCGAATATGCACATCTCATCATATACAATAGGCAGATAAACTTTCACATAAAAGTGAGCTCATGTGACATAGATATATTGTATAATTTCACATAACCTCTCACACTGATCCGATGTCACATAATCATAGGAATAGTCTCATAGATTGCTCTCGTATGCATCACATAACTACCTTATGATTTAGTTCAAATCAAGCTCACATATAAACTTGGAGTACATACCTGTTTAACCTTTCGCATTGAATATATTTATAAGCAATTCTTATTACGAAGTCTTATAGCTTTAACCTCTACTCGGATTATCGGCGAGACCTTTAGCTCAGACGAAATCTCCACACGAAGTTATCGGGTCTTACCCGACCAAAATCTCCACACGTAGTCATCGGGTCTTACCCGGTCATAATCTCCACACGTAGTCATCGGGTCTTACCCGGAATATATTTCCAAGTTTCATGTACATTTAATCACATGTTACAACATTCACATCGACCGTCATATTTGTAATTCATTTGCCTCATCAAATATCTAATAATACACACCTTTCACATTTGGTCGTTCGGCCACAATATACGCACATCGCCTACATATTTCACACTAGCCATTCGGCTTTACCACATATACATACATATCTCATACGTATTTCACATTAGCCATTCGGCTTTACCACATATATGCATGTTCATATTCATCACATTGGCCATTCGGCCTTATCACACATATGCATGCTCACATTCATCACATTGGCCATTCGGCCTTATCATACATATGCATGTTCACATTCATCACATAAAATCCTAAATCAAAATATAAATTTTCATGTATTCACATCACAATTATCCAAATATACTTCACATACCACATACACTATCATGTATACACTTTGTCTTGGCCGAATCTACATCAATCATTTTCTAAAGAATAATTCAATTTCACGCCATACTCTCATTTCATATTCGAATACTCATAAACTTACAATTTCACAAATTTTAATATCAAAGATCCATCTAACACTCATATATCATTTTACAATATCACGATTTAGAATTCACGTATGGGTTTAATCAATAGCTTATGAGCAACTGAAACAAGTTTTATCCATGTTTACAACAAAATCACATATTCACTACGAGCTGTTTTCTTGAGCAATAGTCACTAAATTATTTATAACTGGAGCTAAAAAACTCCAAATCACTTGCCGTTAATTTTCCCTGAATATATACTCGTATATCTTCCATCCATAAAATTTCCAGAATTTTAGGTTTGGCCAATCAGTACCAGATTTTTCTTAAAGTTTCCCCTGTTTCACTCACTGACTAATCTGACCACACTTCACTACGAATCAAATTTTTCATTGTACAGAATTCATAATGTGTTCTATTTGATTTCATTTGAAACTAGACTCATTAAGGAGTCTAATCATATAAATCTTATCTTATAACCATTTTTGTACAAATTATAATGATTTTCCAAAAACAGAACAGGGGATTTCGGGAGTCATCCTGACACTGTCCCACACAACTTTAAATATTTCTTTATAGGAAATTTCTTTGCTTCCATGGTCTCTTTTATAAGAAACTAGACTAACTAAGCTTTGATTACATATTTTATTCAGACTATAATTCCACACCAACAATTTATAGTGATTTTCTAAAATCACGTTACTGCTGCTGTCCAAAGCAAATTATTACAATTTGCTCTTAAATTTCCAAGTCCAAACACTTATGAACTTACCATTTGAGTTTAAGACATATCATGGCCACATCATATCTTATTAAATCAACTTATTATGTCCTATTATGATTGAATTTACTCAACGTTTAATCACTTAAAACTTACCTCGGAAGCGGTCGACGACTAGATATCCACGGCTATTCGTTTACTTTCTCTTTTCCCCTATCTGACTTTGATCCTCTTTGCTCTTGGGCTTAATTTAAACGAATGAATTTGTTTAATCATTTCGAACATTAAAAGCTCTTTTAAAGCACTTAACCCTTATACTCAATAATGAACCAAACCATATAGCTAATTATTTTATCACATCACCTCAAGCACATATATTAACTATCATACACCCAATTCACATGCCAAGTTGCAATAAAAAAAATGCATACACACCAATAATTTAATTACTCATTTCAACCTTATAGGGTAACTTCAATGCATTATGTACATACCATTTGCCATACACGTACCACATTTTTAACAAGCCGAAATTACTCCTACATATTATCCATTATAATTATTTCATAGATATAAAACATAGCTGAAAAATCTTTAGCCTAAATGCGTATAATAACACCTAAATCATCAACTATTTTAACGAACATGACACATAAGATTAACTAAAACTCCATTCAATTTTAAGGTATTAACCCTACTAAACTCATACCATGACCATATCTAATCGAATTCAAGTAGAGGATTAATTACAACCATGTACACCAATATATAATTATAACATGTTTTGATATCTTATATATCCCATTTGGCCCTAACCACACAACTTAGCTTTTATAATAAACCTTATCTTAACCGAATGTACATATATATATATACTCAAAATTTCATTCGATTTCAAAGGCATATTAACACCATATGACCGAATGTTCATAGACTAATATACATATACTCATAAATCCAACTTTAAAAACTCATACTTATACATAGCATATAGCCGAAAATACTTCATGAATCCACCTACATTTACATTATTATCATATATAGAATTTGCATCTACTATCAAATAACAACTTAACTTACTTTCAATTAGGTAATCAAATACCTCATACCCAATCATTTAACAACTAAAATAATAAACCACAACATTTAAATTCATCTTATTCTTCTCCCATTTGACCGGATGAACATTTGTCTATTGATGCATGAAATTAAACCATGGGTTAAATAAGCTATGCACTTATCAATCTAATCTCATAGTCAATTAAAAAGAAAATCACAATGCATACCTTAAACTAGGATAGCCATGGCCGAATACCTTGGTTTTTCCTCTTCAATCTTCTCTTTCCCAAATTCGGCAACCAAGAAGAAAGATGAGCATGTAAATTTTTTTTCTTTTGTTATCTTTCTTCAACTCACGGCAATGGGGGGGGAACATGGATGAGACAACTTTGTTTTCATCACCCCTCCCTTTTCATTTCTTTATTACTAACCTTTTATTTTATTCTTTCTCCCATAAAACACTAACACCAAATGTTTTTAATAGGCTTTAACTTATAGCATGGCCGGCCACCTTCTTGTTCTTTGGTTAATTTGACATGCAAATACAATTATTTTGCAACATGCATAAATAGGCCACTTACATTTGCCTAGCACATTTCTAAATTTTCCCACATAAGTCCTATTTAATAAAATTCACTTACAATTAACAAAATTCAAACATGAAATTTTCACACATGCATATGTACATAGAATAAGCATCAAATATGACAGCTAATTATTTTTATGACTCGGTTTTGTGGTCCCGAAACCACTTTTCGACTAGGGTCAAATTAGGGGTGTCACAGAAGAAATTTGAATCCCTGAATTTAACAGAACAATTTTTTAAGCCTCCTAAACCATCTGTAGAGGAATCTCCCATTCTAGAGTTGAAGCCTCTGCCACAACATTTAAAATATACATATTTGGGAAATAACAACACTTTGCCAATCGTAATTTCTACTAAGCTAACACCTGAGTAAGAGGATAGGTTGTTAGAAATGTTACGACGATCTAAAAGAGCACTGGGTTGGACCCTTGTCGATATAAAGGGAGTTAACCATACATTTTGTATGCACAAAATTTTATTGAAAGATTGTCATAGCAAATCCATTGAATAGTAGAGATGATTGAATCTGATTATGAAGGAAGTTTTCAAGAATGAAAATATAATGTGGCTTGATGCTGGCATTATTTACCCAATTTTTGACAGCTCGTGGGTAAGTCCTGTGCAATGTGTACCCAAGAAAGGGGTGTCACGGTAGTAAGTAATGAAAATAATGAGCTCATACTGACTCGTATTGTTACGAGATGCAGAGCTTGTATGGACTACCATAGGTTTAACAAGGCAACTAGGAAGGATCATTTCCCTTTGCCATTCATCGATCAAATGTTGGACAGATTAGCTGGTAAGCCTTTTTATTGCTCCCTAGATGGTTATTCAGGATATAATCAAATTTCTATAGCACCTGAAGACCAAGAGAAGACAATTTTCATGTGTCCATATGGCACTTTCGCATTTAGGAGGATGCCATTCGGGTTAAGCAATGCCCCGACAACTTTCCAGCATTGCATGATAGCCATTTTCTCGGACATGATGGAAAATTTCCTTGAAGTTTTTATGGATGATTTCTCTATGTTCGAAAATGATGTTGAAGATTGCTTAAGAAATTTGGAGATGGTTTTATGTTGTTTTGAAGAATCAAATCTAGTATTAAACTGAGAAAAAAATGTTATTTCTTATTCCTTGAAGGCATTGTCTTGGGACATAGGGTGTCACAGTGAGGAATTGAAGTGGACAGAGTGAAAATAAAAGTGATCGAAAAATTGTCAACACCCACTAGTGTTAAGGGTATTAGAATTTTTCTAGGACACGTAGGATTTTACAGAAGATTCATTAAGGAATTTTCGAAAACCTCTAAACCCTTGTGTACTTGAACAAAATAAACCTTAATTTTGATGATCAATGTTTTTAGGTTTTCGAGGAACTCAAGAAGAGACTTGTAGCAGCGTTGATTGTGGTTGCTCCAAAATAAACTTTGCCCTTTGAACTCGTGTGCAATGCCAGCGATTATGTTATGGGAGCAGTTTGAGGTCAAAGAAGAAACAAGGTACTACATGCAATATATTATGCTAGTAGGGCAATTGTAACATCCCGAATTAGGGCCCAGTCAGAACAGTGGTTTTGAGACCATAAATCTGAAATAGAAATAATTATTTTATAATTCTCATGAGGTCTATGATATGATTGCATACTTGTGTGAAGCTTTCATGAAGAAATTCTATTAATAAAGTGTCCAATTTGACATTTAGGACTAAATTACAAAAGTTGCAAAATGTGAGTTCTAGAAGCTTTAGGCATGAAATTGCCATGGATTATTGATTAGAGGTCATTAAATAGTAATTTTCCCAATTTCTATAATTATGGACAAAAATGGACATGAATAGGAAAAATTTGAAAAAAAGGCCTTAAGGGCATTTTTGTCATTTAGTTAATAAAGGAATAAAAAGGGAAAAATAAGTCAAAATTGTGTTCATCTTCTCCATGCCATAGCTGAAATTCTCAAGCTCTCCATAACTATGGTTTTTCAACTTTTCAAGCTTGAAAGTAAGTCAATCCTAGCCCGCTTTTGATGTTCTTTGCATTTTTAAGTCCTTGAAACATGATCTATCCATTTTTAGCCATATTTTGAGCTAGGGTTCATGTATGAAATTTGAACCATGTGTGACATGTTTTTATTTTGTTGTTTAATAGAGGAATATGAAAGTTTGATGCATGATAAACATCTTTTACTAAGTGGTTTTTCATGAAAACACCTAAAAAGGACCTTTTTGTAAAAGTTGTGAAATAAGTGGTTAAAAATCTAATTTGAAAGAAAATGTGGGCTGATATGAGTATGACATAAGTTTGGCTAGGCTTGGATATCAAAGAAAATGAATACATTTCATTTTACGAGCCTAGGGGTTAAGTTGTAATTATGTAAAAGTTTAGGGTAAAAAGTATAATTTTGCCAAAGTATGATTTATGGACTATTTTGAACAATGTGATGATTAAGTGAGCTAAATTTGCTATTATAGATAAAGAAAAATGGATTCGAACCTAGACCGAGGAAAGAACAAGATTTTGGACTAAATCAAATTAATTGTCCATATTTTGTACCGAGGTAAGTTCATGTGTAAATAATGCAATGTTGTATCATGTTTTAATGCTCAATTAATGTATGAATTTCTATGTTTAATTGTTACAATGAGTGTATGAATGATACTATGGTAAATGAGAATGACGTTGTGAACGAGTTCGACAAAGATGAGATGTCGAGAAAATCCCATTTAAACCTTAGGAATAGTTTAGGAAACAAGTGACATGTCACTAGGAACTATGTGATTGTGATCTCATGAAATTATGTGTATATGTGATTATGTAAATCCATGTGCTAGTCTTGTACGTTCTACTGGTGGCTGGGTAGCCCGACATGTGTTACAGGTACCTGTCAGCTTGTGTTAGCAGCCCGAGTAGTTACGTCCTGATTGTCAGCTTGTGTGAGTAGGCCCATGATTAGCCCGAGAGTGAGCAATGTGTGAATATGATGTGAGGTAGCATGTGGCTATGTTTGAAGCACTATGTGCAAGTTTTCTGTGTATCTGATAGTATTCCGAGTGTTCAATGGGTAAACCTGTGAGTTATTCGGTAAGTAAGTCAATGATGAGGAAACATGACAATGTGTTACGAGTTGGTACAAGTATGTACGATAAACTCATATGAATGAGCTCGATATGTGATGAACTTTTGGTAAGATTGAAATTGTGTAAGTTATGTCTACAAATTAAGCTTTACCTATAAATTTATGATAACACATAAGTAAACTATGTTATGTCAATGGTATTTATACATATGATTATGTTGCTATTTATTTGCATGTGAATTTACTAAGCTTTATGCTTACTCCTCTCTCTTTCTTATTTTCTTATAGTATTGCCAAGCTAGCTCGGGGATCGAAGGACATCAGAGTCTCGATCACACTATCAACGGAACGTTTGGGTATAGTTAGTCTCAATATTTTGAGTATGGCATGTATAGGGACTTGGTATTTTTGTTATATGTCATATTGGTTTAGCCAAATGTATTGGCTTATGGTAACATTTGATTCACTTTGTATATGGCCATGTGATATGGTTCATATTGATCATTTGGGTTGTAACCCTAATCAATTATGCATGCATGCAATGTATTATGCTTGATGTGATTGCTTGTGGATGAGATGTGTGATGAATGGCACATGTGCTAAGTGAATGAATCATGGCTAATAAGGATGACTAAAACTATAGTACAATTGAGTAAGTTAAAGTAGGTTTAGCATGATGAGTCAATATGAAAATGGTGTGGAATGTCATATGAAAATATGATGGTTTGGATATGTGATATGTTGACATTACAAAGGCATGAATTAATCATGTTTATGAGTTTTTTAGTGACTAAATATACTAAGTTGCATGCCATCTAAGATGAATGAGTAAATGAGCATTTAAAGGTGACAATTGGCTCGGAAAATAGCATCAAATTAGTAACATCCTGATTTTTGAGTTTTTCGCGATTCTTGATATTTTAAGTAAGTTTCTAAAATTTGGTATGTGATTCTGGAATTAATAATTTGGGTATGTAAATGGGCTTATGGAAGGCCCATGAGTTGGCCAAAACCCGGTAGAATTTTTAAATTTTGGACTTAGGAGTTAGGGGTTCTGGCTAGGTGCCCTTATATAAAGTTGTGGGTAAAATGTATCACAAAAAGAGCTTTAGTAAAGTGGCAAGGGTGACGCCACTAAGCTCCTAAAAAGGTGGCGTGTGGAGCATAAGGGAAGATAGGGGATCGATTCCCTGTGTTGGCAAGTAAGAGTATTTATTTTTATGTGCAGGAAGGGTAAGTGTTGGAATCCAAGTGGATACTGTAAGAAGAGAGTTTGGATCAAGTCAAATGCATAGATTAAGGAGGGATAAGGGGAGAGATTTTAGGGATTTGTTATGAAGATAGAGTTGGCCGAATAAGGGAGATTGGAGGGGGGATTTTCGGC
This sequence comes from Gossypium hirsutum, assembly GCF_007990345.1. Taxonomy (NCBI): domain Eukaryota; kingdom Viridiplantae; phylum Streptophyta; class Magnoliopsida; order Malvales; family Malvaceae; genus Gossypium; species Gossypium hirsutum. The sequence continues at coordinate 56,903,101 of NC_053429.1, read as the reverse complement.
AGAGGGGTTTAGTTAGGGATTTTCGGCACTTAGGTATTTGTGTGCCGTTTTCTCCCTGGAGGATTAGTCCCTTTCTCTCTTTTTCTTTTGCACCCGAATCTACCTTCTATTCTTCCATCTTTTCTTCCTTCTCCTTCTTTTAAACCATCCCACTATTCCCTGCATTCACCCATTGTTTCTTTCCTTTATCTCTACTTCTGTCGAGATACCGCAAAAAGCCGAAATCATGAAGATAGGGGGGTGCCGATTCTTTGTGACCAGCAACCTTTTCTTTCCTTTTCAATTGTTGGCGCTCAATTCCTTTACCTTTTAGGCGTACGGATTCAAGAGAAGAAAGACTGTGGTAAGTGCTCGAACTCTAAACGATTCCTAGAGTAACTTTTGGCTAAAAGCCGAAACCCCTCTAGTTTAGGAAGGTGGCCGAATATGGGTATAGGCCTTATGGGGTCTTCTTTTAATATTTTTGTGGTTTCTTTAGTGGAGGAGCAGCAAGGTGTAGTGTCGACTTGGAGTAGCTTGGATCACCGAAGTGGCTAGACCTAGTCATCAATCGCGGCAAGGTAAGATTCCTAAGGCCATTATGGATGGTGGCCGAATGTGTAAGTATTAATATTAGATGATTTTTGGTTTGGTTCAATTATGGGAAGCTGATTATTAACGATGGATATAGGAGAAATCATGTAGGAGATCTCGTCGAGGAATATCGCCAAACAGGTGTGTAACGAACCCTTTTTCATAGCTTAAAGCGATAAATGCCGAAAAGCCGAAATGCTGAAATTCTGGCATTTCGAGGACGTGTAAGCAAGAGAACGCTCATTAGTTAGTTAGATTCGTTGAGATGATGATCAAGAACATTGGAAGCGGTAAGATCGTGATTTTTGGCATTCACGGTAAGTTGGGCCTCGAGGGGCTGCAATAGGGCCCAATAGGCTTTCGGGCCCATTTGGGAAAAATTGGTAGAAAACGGAAATCTGTTAAATTGCATGTTAAGACTGTTAATACTGTTATGGATATGGGCTAAATGGGCCTAGATGACAAAATCGGCTAAGTAGGGCCCATTAGGGGTTTTAGGCCCAATAACTCGGTTTCGCTAGAAGTCAGCCAGAAACGCTGTTTAAACAAATGAATAATTAGTAATTGATGATGAACATGGAAAAATCCCTAAATTTTGGTAAAATTATGATATTACCCTTATAATATGAAAATGACCGTTTTTGCCCCTAAGTAAAAATGACCATTATACCCCTAGGGTTTAAATGTGAATTTTGATACATGGGATTTTAGTAAACATGGTATGTATGATATGCACATGACATGTATGATATGCACATGATATGTATGATATGCACATGATGTATTCATAAATGCATTGGGTTGGGCTTTTATATGGATGGAGGAATTGCAAAAGGGCTTATGCCCCAATTATTAAAGGGCTTATGCCCCAGTTATTAAAGGGCTTATGCCCCAGTTATTAAAAGGGCTTTTTCCCCAGTTATTAAAAGAGGCTAGGCCTCCAGTTATACGATAAAGCAGCTATGCTGCCAGTGGAGAGTTATGGCGGGGTGGGTCGAGTTAATCCCCACATGGTGTGTTGGTTGGTACGGGTGGAGAGTAGCGGATGGTGGGTTGAGTAGTCTCCCTAAATAGCCTTGCATTCTCTCATTGACATTTCATGTGATATTGAAATGGGCCTATGGGCCATACCGTTTACAGTAAAGGCTTCGGCCCAGTAATATGAAAGATGAAAAGGCTTCGGCCCAGTGTTATGAAATATGAAATATGAAAAGGGCTACGGCCCAGTACATGTTGAGATTGGATTTGGGCTTAGGCCCAACAGGCTATTATTGTTTCGGGCTCTGAAAGGGGCTTGTTTCACACTGAGTTTCCAAACTCACCCCCTTTCCTTAATCTCGCAGGTGAGCCTTGATGTGGGGACTTGGGCCGGAGGGGATTCAGAGTAGCCACGGTGATCATCTTTGGGCTTTTAAATAAGCGTTGGTTTTCATTAAATTTCCTTTAATTATTATTTATTTTTGGATTGTAATAAGGCCATTTTAACTTTCCTTTTATTTCTTTTTGGGATTATTTTATTTTTAATAACTTTAAACCTAGTTGATAATTATTCAAATAGGCTAGACTTAGGACGTGTTTTCAAAACGATACTTGTTTTCAAAATATCTCAACGCCATGATTAATCGATTTATCAAAGACGTTCACTTAAACAAATTTAAACACGATATAACAAAGTGTGGCTATGGTTTTGGGCATGTCTAGGATTGGATCCAATCAAAGAGCTGGGTACTTAAGCGGCCTTCATGGCTCACCTCCTCTGTCTCAGATACCTACCTGGTGCTCAGCTTCCATACACTTTGTTAACTCAACAAAAAAATATGGTTTTTAAAACACTAAAACGGAACGTGGGTTTTCAACTCCAATGTGGCACGTCAGATTCGGCCATAACGTCTGGGCCGGGTTTGGGGTGTTACAAAATTTGTCCACACGGATAGACACACGGGCGTATGTCTAGGCCGTGTGTCACACTCGGCCTGCCCCATGGGCGTGCAATCCGGCCGTGTGTCCCCTGCACCATAATTAATGCAAAACAGAATGCCCAGTAGTAAACACACGAGCAGAGACACGGCCCTTTGTCTCAGTCGTGTGAAGGGCACGGCTTTAGGACATGGGCGTGTGCCCAGGCCGTGTGAAGTCTGCACTTAATTTTTAGAATTTAATTCACCACACGGCCTAAGCATACGGACGTGTGACTTGGTCGTGTGACCTTATTTGCTTGATGACATCATAGTCAGAGAGTTACACGGGCTGAGGACACGAGCGTGTCCCAAGCCACACGAACGTGTGTGACCACACAGCCTACCCACATGGGCATGTGACTTTCCAAAACAAGAAAATTTTCCAAGTGTCAAAAAGGTTTCGAAGGTTCTTGATTTAGTCCCAAACTGCTTTCGGTGTATGTTTTGGGCCTCATAGGCCCTTTAAAGGAACAAATTGCATGTGATTGAAAGGTTTCAAATTGGATGAAATTTTATGGCTCGATTTTGTGTGTTTGTTTACGTTTAAGTCCGGTAATGCCTTGAACCTTGTCTCGGTATCTGATACGAGTAAGGAGTGTTACAACAATGACAGAGACTTAGCTTATTTATACCACTACGGAGAAGGAATTACTAGCAATGGTCTTTGCATTTGACAAATTATGTTCTTATTTAGTAGGAAGAAAGGTCAAAGTCTACAGAGATCACTCGACTATCAAGTACTTGGTATGAAAAAAAGATGCTAAGCCAAGATTGATTACGTGGATACTCTTGTTACAAGAGTTTGATTTGGAAATTAGGGATCAGAACAAAAAATCAAGTGGTTGGCCATTTCTTAATTAAAATGCAACAAACTCTAAACATAGAAGGTTGTTCGCATGATATAAACTAATTCTAATTCTGAAAGGGTTGGATTGGTTGGATTAAAATTAAATGAAATGAGCAAGTACTCGATAGACACTTGTAGTCGACTCTAGACGTAGAGTCACGATCATACAGAAGGAACCCATGCAAGATATCTAAAAAGCCTATAGACACGGGTAAGATAACTTGAGGTTTTTCTTTCACGAGAGGCATGCCATTTTAGAACTCTTTTATGCAGTAAATTAGATATGATTTTGCCAGGGTATTATTGACAATAAGGGTTGATTCTAGGTAATCTTGACCTTCCGAATCAAGATCACTTTATCCATATTCTTTATCTTAGTATCTTTTTCACAACATATTTAGTTGTCTATCACAACATATTAGGATAATCACTCTCATTATTGCCATTACATTTCCGCTTTCACTTTTGCCATATCACTTCCAATTACTCATCAATTCCATCTATCACATATATCATTATTCATTTGAATTATCACTGCATTGTTACCTTAGTTTGCTATAGCACTTAATTCATTATTCTTGTCATATCATTAACCAAATTATAATAACTTGACCACTTTTGTGCTTCAAGCCGATCCTCGTAGGAACGATACTCTCATCAATTTATTACTTGAACTGACGTGTATACTTGCACAAAACTACATATAATTTTACACTCAAAAACATGTTAGGCACTTAGCTACAAACTCTGTCATGTCTCGTTTCAGCCTAGGCCACCAATATTGCTCCTTTACATCCCGATACATCTTATTTCCTTCGATATGCATATCATAAGGGCTAGCATATGCTTCCTGAAGTATGATTTGTCTTAATTCATTATTATTTGGAACACAAAATCTCCCTTGAAAGCACAAAATTCCATCATCTTTAAACCTGAAATCTTCAGGTTTTCTAACTTCCAGCTATTTTATTGTGGCAACAAAGATATGTTTAAATTTTGTTTGGCTTTGAACTTGTTGGCTAAGGTGGGTTTCAATTGCAATTTGGCTAGCAAGCTTCCATCATCCACTAGACTTAGCCTAGCAAACATTTTTCTTAAATCTGTAACCTATTTTCTACTTAGAGCATCGGCTACAACATTGACTTTTTCGGGGTGATATTCAATTACAAAACCATAATCTTTTAGTAGTTCTAACCACTTATCCAGTTCAAGTAAATAACCAACCTTGTGTCATGCATCTGCATTAAAAAATCCAACATTGTGCAAGTTTACCGTACATGAAATCAATGCAACATCTTCTTTCGAAACCTATTTCCTTTTGGTTCCTTTAGAATTTTGGGAAGAAGTTGTAATTGATTGTGAAAAGCCTGATACATAATCAATTAATAGATAACAAAACTCAATATGAGGCTTGATTTAGTTTGAGAATAGACTAAACCTGTATGCCTAATACCACTAAATGTAGCACCTTACACTCGAGCGATCGTCAAATTCAAGATGTGAGACATCACATTCGTCACTGAAGAAACTACGATCTCATTTCAACATCTAAAAGAAGAATCATATAAACAAATTAACTTTAATCATGAACTCAAATAAGTAAATGAGATTTTAAACTTTTAAAAGCGTTATTAATTCAAATTCGATTTGTAAGTAACCTTATGAAAGCTCTCATGAATCGTTGATAACAAATGAGAGATCAAAACGTAAAAATGGCTAAAGTAGGGATCGTGTTGCGACATTGAAGAATGCATATCATGACACTAAATGCAATTAAATTTTGTTGTTGTGAATTTATCAAGGAATCTCACAACCTTGGAAACAATAGCTTGATGTTGTGACTTTAGCAGGGAAACGTCATGTCCATTGAGACAATTTGCTCAAGAATGCATCATTTCTTACAAGATTACCAAGCATCAATACCATTTACCAAGCATCAATACCATTTGGTCCAAAGTGACCCAAAAACTCATCCCATCACATTATGGGCATTATACAAAAATTCCAAATAGCATCCTTTGCATACCTATACATATATAAATACATTATCACAAGAATATACATATTAATACTAGATTCATGCATCATACTCATTTACTAGGCATGCAAGCATTATCTCAATCATAACATAAAATAACCAAAATAAGAAAGCATACCATCTTATCACTAGATTAATACATATACATACTACCAAAAATATATGATCACATTCCAAATGCAAACTTTTCTTGCAATAAGAACCAAAATAACAAGATGAACATAAGGACCAATACATGACACTAGGTACATGTCACTTGTTACAAGCATATCAAAAACTGTACAAACTTTGTTGGGTCGATAATTAAGTCCTGGATGCTGTTATACACCTCAAGTCCTCAAGATCTAACATTACCTATGCATGAAAATAAACAAAATGTACACTGAGCAATAATGCTCAATGGTGCTAACATGATTTAAAGTAATAACCAAATATAAGCAAAATACCAAATAAATTTAATATGACGAGACTCTTATGATCGGTATAAATGTAATACTTCTCCCCCATGCAAGTAGTGCCTCCAAATCTTCAGTGTAAAAACTACTATAGCCAACTCTAAATCATGAGTCGTGTAGTTGCACTCATGTTGTAACAGCCCGATTTTGGGCCTAATCGGAACAATGGTTTCGGGACCACAAATTCAATGTAAGAAAATTTATTTTTATTATATTTTTATGGTCTACAATTTCACAAAATGATTTCGTGAAAATTTCATTCGAAAATGTTAACGTTTGGCCACTCAATTTAGTTAAAAGGACTAAATTGTAAAAAGGGAAAAAGTTGAGTTCTACATGCTAGAGGTGTCCAATTGTTATGAAATTTTAAATTGGAGGTCCTTAAATGGTAATTAGACCATTGGATAATTTTTTGGACAAAAATGGACATGAAATAGGTGAAATCTAATATTTTTAAGTTAGGGGCATTATGGTCATTTAGTAATTAAAAGTATTAAAAAGCCAAAATCAAAGCAAAATTGTGTCAATGTTCAAGCTATGGTCGAATTTCACAAGGGTAAACCATGGATAGGGTTTTTCAAGCTTCCAAGCTCAATTGTAAGTCAGTTCTAGCCTCGTTTTTAATGTTCTTTACATTTTTCAGATCCTCGTATCTCGGTTTATCTATTTCCACCATTATTTTAAGCTAGGGTTTGTGTTTAAAATTTTTCCCATGGATGCATGTGTTTTGATGTTTAATGGTAGAATATGAATGCTCGATGTGTAATAAACAACTTTTACTAAGTAATTTTCGGTGAAATTGTAAAAAAGGACTAGTTTGTAAAAAGTTGTAAAATAAATGAAAATTGTGGACTGCTATGGTTATAAAAATGGTTCAGCTAGGCTTAAAATACAAGGAAATTGAATAAAAATCACTTTACGAGCCTAGGGGCAAAAGTGTAAATATGATAAAGTTTAGGGGAAAAATGTAAATTTTGCCAAAATGTGAATTTAGGTTAATTTGAGTAGCAGGATGAATAAATGAGTTAAATGTGTTGTTATAGATCAAGGAAAACGAGATTCAGACTTAAAAAGGGAGGAAAATAAAGAATATGACGAATAAGTCCTTTTCACCAATTGTGCTACCGAGGTAAGTTTGTATATAAATAATATATTGTTATTACTTATGTTATAATATTTTGTTATTATATGAGAGTTGGTTGCATATTGAATGATCACTTGATGTAAATTATGAATTGAAATTGATTATGGATGAATTGGTAAAATGTTGAAAAGTGACAAATTTTCCGATTGGACCTTCGAAATAGAAAAGATACGAATGATCCATTGTGAGAACACATGTGTATTACTATGTGCAGGCTAGTATGTGTTTAAAATGGTTTTAGGTCCCGTGTGTAGTACTAACTGCAGGCTACTACGTGTACCAGATGATTAGGTCGCATGTGCAGTACTATGTGAAGGCTACTATGTGTTTAAAATGGTTTTAGGTCACGTGTGTAGTACTAAGTGCAGGCTACTACATGTACCAAATGGTTAGGTCGCATGTGTAGTACTAAGTGCAGGCTACTATGCATACCCGATAGCTTCGATCACATGTGTGGTGCTAAGTGTAGGCCATTATGTGTAAAAGATAGCTTTGGTCACAAATGTGGTACCATGTGAAGGCCACTTTGTGAAGAAGGTAGCTTTGACTACAAGGGTGGTACTATGTGCAGGCCATCGGGAATTCGTTATTATTCTGATGTGTTCAACGGGAAATGACTAGGTGTAATTGAATATGACTATGTGATGAATAAGTGAAGGTTTGTGTGTGTAAAATTATGAGCAACATGCTCGATATGTGATCAAACTTTGGTAAGATTGATATGGAGTAAGTGTTACAATGAAAGTTGCTACAAAGAAAACATGAAAGAGTGAAATTTAGTAATAAAACAGTTTTGGACAGTAACAGCTGTGTGACTTTGAAAAATCACCAAAAATGTTGGAAATCGAATTAGAAGTTGGATAAGATATAAAATAAAATCTTATTGAGTCTATTTTCATATAAAGGAAACGGTGTAAGCAAAATAATTTCATATTATGGGATATTTGAATTTTTGTGAGACAGAGTCAGAATGATTTTGTAATCCCCTATTCTAATTTTGGAAAATAATTAAAAATTGTAAAAAAATAATTATGGGTTATAATTTATATTCTTAAAATCCTTAATGAGTATATTTTCGAAAGAAACAAACGAGAACATTATCCAAATCTTGTACGAAGAGATAATTAATTTTTAGTACAAAGGGGTCGGAACTATTGGATAGCAAAATAGGGGTGATTTTAAAGAATAAAATGTACTTATTGGCTAAACCAAAAATTCTGGAAATTTTATGGTAAGAAGATATATGAGCCTAGTTTTAGGAAAAATTAGCAGATCTTAATTTGGAGTTCCGTGGCTCAAGATATAAATAATTTAGTGACTTTGACTTGAGTAGACAACTTGAGATGAACATGAATAAATAGTGGAACTATGTGCAGTTATGATTGTATTATCTTGAGAACATATTATGAAGATTTATAAAAGCATGTTAATATATTACTTATCATGTACATACCTACTTATTAAGCGATAATGCTTACCCCCCTTCCTTTCCTTTTTCCTATAGTGTCATAGATGCTAGCTCGAGTTGGAGGTCGTTGAAGATTCTATCACACTAACAAGTTATTGATTGGTATAGTATTAACGATCTTCAAGTATTTTTAAGTTTGTGGCATGTATAGGGCCTTGATTATGTGTATATGTTATTATGAGTTGGCCTATAATATTTGATAGTTCATTTTGTATAAGACCATTGAGGATGGCTAATATTAGTTAAGTTATATGTTTATGATGTTCTATTTTGTGGATGTGTAAGCTTGCATGACTTGGTTGAATGAGTATGTGATGATTAATTATGGAAAGTGAAGCATGTGAATGATTGTGTGAAGAACACGGCCTTGGACACAAGCGTATACCCCTATTTTCAAGAAATTTTCTAATGTTTTCCAAAGTTCACAATTTAGTCCTAGACCACTTCCAAAGTATTATTGGGCCTCATAGGCCCGTATAAGGGATGATATGAATGTGTATGAATGATTTAAAATTGAATGAAATTTTATGACTCGATTTAATACGTTTACAAGCGTATGTGTTCCGGTAATGTAACAGCCCAATTTTGGGCCTTATTTTAATATTATTTTATGTGTGACAGCATGATTACAAAGGTGCATGAAAAATTTGGTGAATAAATTTTAGCGTTTGAAAGCTTAATTGTGAAAAAGGACTAAATCACAAAAGAATAAAAGTTCAATTTCACTTGATAGACATACCAAATAGCTAGAGCACCAAAATTTAAGGTCTTTAAAGGGCAAATAGACCCTTAAAATGTAGCATGGCTGACCATAGGGACAAAGAATTAGGCTAGTCAATGTTAGGTAAAAATTTGATGACTTGTTTGACTAAAAAAATAAAATAAACAAAAGATGATATCACCCATTTCACCTCTTTTTCTTCACCAAAATTCTCAGCAAAAATAAGGGTTTTGAAGCCTTGAAATTTTAGCCAAGCTAGCCTCTTGCAAGTAAGTCAATTTGAGGGTTATTCTTAATATTTTTTGTACTTTTGGGACCCCTAAAGCTTAATCTGGATATTGAGGGGACTATTTTGTGAAATGATTAATAGTTTAGGGAGTTACCATGAAAGGATTTGTATGTTTACTGAGTTTTTATGGAAGAAAATGAGTCTTGGTTGTTGAGTGAACAACTTTTGTGAAAGGACTTCTCATGAAAACCCTAATAGGACCATTTTGTAAAGTTTGTAAAATAGATAGTAATGTTGTGAAATATTGAGAATTTGGGGTGGTCATTAGAGAAATAAATGATCGGTTAGGCTTGGCTCATAAGTAAAATTGATAAAAGTCAATTTTTGGGCATAGGGGTAAAATCGTAATTTTTACGAAGTTTAAAGGCAAAACGGTCATTTTACCAAAGTATGAGTCTTAAGTTGAATTGAATGATTTGTGTATTAAATAAGTCTTAAGTTGAATTGAATGATTTGTGTATTAAATGAGCTAATTTTTGACATTTTAGATAAAGAGAAATGTGATTCGGGTCTTGATCGAGGGAAGAACAAAATTTACGAGGATTAGGCTCGTTTCCATCATTTTGTGCCGAGGTAAGTACATATGTAAATAATGTGTCATTTTAGCTTACTTTTAAATGTTTTATTTTTACCATGTATCATAATCTACTTGATACAATGAAAGTATAAATAATGCGATATAAGGGTAACCTAAATTATGAACAAGTGCGACAACATCAGGTTAGATACGAGATCCCGTCGAACCTCGGCAATAGTATAGGATACAAAAAGTAAGTCATGAGAAATTGAGTGGTCTGAACTCATGAGTTAGTCTGAGTTCATGAGACAAGTGGTATATGTAATGTGGGTCCAGGTACTGACTTTATGTGCAGACCCGTGAGCAGCTCAATGAGCGGGCATTACATAATAGAGCTATGGGGTCCGGGTACTGACTCGGTGAAAAAGCCCGTGAGTAGCTCAAATATGCAAGTATTATAAAGTACGAGGTAACTTTGGCTACTTGTATAGTACTTAGGAGTAAACTATTCGTGTATTTATTGGTATTTCCGAGTGTTCAAAAGGGTAAGTTGATGAATGGATTGGCAATACTTCCAATGAGGTATGTCAATAAAGAGAATGAACTTGAGTTATTTTAGGGGTAACTACAGGTATGTATACTAAACTATTGAACGAAGACCTTAGTATGTGATGAAATGTAGTAGGTATGCGTAAAAGAAGGAAGAGTAAGATAGTGAGGTTAAAATGATATATCATTTAAGTATGATAAGCCATTGTTTGACGAATGTGTTTCTAATTACACTTATTTGCATATATGTACTTCTAAGCTCCCATGCTTACCCTTTTTCCTTTCCATTTCCTTTTAGTGCTGCCAAAGTAGTTCGAGGATCGTCTCCTACGTCGGAGAAGCCAGTCACACTATCCTTGAAGCACATGGTATAACTAGTTTTATCATTTTTATTATGACATGTATAGGAATCTTTGATTTTATTTTTGTGTCACGTTGTTTTGGGGCCAAAGGTGTTGGCTTGTTTTAGCATTTGACTCATTTTGTATAAGGCCATGAAAATGGCTAATATTGTAAGTCATTATATGAATGCAAGATAGTCTTTTGTGAATGTGAAATTGTTGACATGGTTAAATTTGTGAAATGTATATAGGCCTTAGCTATCGTTGTTGGTTGAGAACTCATATTAAATTAGACCTTGAAATGTTGATTAGTATTAAATTTTGTTTCAAGGTGGCATAAGGCTTGGTAAATAGCCTTATATTATCCACACGAGTAGACACATGGGCTTGTGTCTAGGCTGTGTGTGACACACGGCTAGCCCCATGGGCGTGTTGTCCGGCCGTGTGTCTTTTGTACGTAAATTTTACAAGTCAGTATGCATGGTAGTAAACACACGGGTAGAGACACGGTCATGTGTCTCAGCCGTATGAATGGCATGGTCTAGCACACGGGCTTGTGCCTTGGCAGTGTGCCCCTAATTCGATACTGACGTCAGAAACAGAATGTCAAGGCTTTTAGACACGGGCTAGGACATGAGCGTGTCATGGCTGTGTGAGGGACATGGGCGCGTGCCAGGCTGTGTGAAAACCCCTGTAGGTTCGAATTTAGAATTTAATTCACACGGGCATAGGACACGGGTGTGTCCCTAGGTGCTTAGGCAGCGTGTGCCACACGGGCCATCAGCACGACCATGTTCAAGTTCCACACAGGCATGTTGCCCATCCACACCAGCGTGAGCCCTGTTTTAAAGGTCATTTTCCTAGTGTTGGTTAAAGGACCCGAATTGGTCCCGAGTGATTTCCAAGAGATGCTTTGGGCCTTATAGGCCTCTGATAAGAAGTTTTGGAAAAGTTTGAAAAAGTTTTGAATTTAATCAAGTCTTGCTAACTCGTAAATGTTTGAATGCATGTGTTTAAGTTTAGTAACGCCTCGTATTCCGTCCCGACGTAGGGCACGGGTGTGGGTGTTACAGGTAATGCCTCGTACCCTATTCCGGCGTCGAATACGGGTAAGGAGTGTTACACATGTTGTTTCAATTGTCTCAACACATAAGCGACTATTGTACCGTCTTGCATCAATATACATCCAAAGCAAGTATAGGATGCATCACTGTACACCACATACTCTTTCCTCGATTTGGGCTGAATCAACACGAGAGTTGGATTTAACACAACCTTTAGCTTTTCAAAGCTAGATTGTTGCTCATCTATCCACTTAAAAGGAACATTCTTTCTTAATAACTTGGTTAGGGCACTATTAAGGAAAAAACTTCAATAAATCTACAAGAATACCCAACTAACCCAAGGAAACTTTGAATTTTAGAAACAATTTTGGGTTGCTTCCATTCTAGAATGGCCTCTATCCTTTTCAGATCTACCCGAATACCCTCTGCGATTACCACATGACCTGAAAACATAACCTCCTTAAGCTAAAATTCACATTTACTTAGTTTGGCATACAACTTCTTTTCTCAGAGGATTTTTAGAATCTTCCTAATGTGTTCATCATGCTTTGGTTCAATTTTGGAGTAGACTAAGCTGTCATCAATGAATACAATGATGAATTAATCAAGGAAGGGTTGGAACATTTGGTTAATTAGATCCATGAAGGCGGTAGGAGCGTTGGTTGTCCTCCACATTTAGAGGTGGCTTTTGGAGTTCTTTTGGCTAGTTATTTATTTATCTTTTACTTAGTCTTTTTGCAGTCTTGTGTTAGCCATTTATTGGGGAGTTTATATTTGATGTAAGTGAGGTTTTTGGGGTGAGTAATTTGTAACAATTGGGGTCAGTGTTGGAGCCAATTACTTCTTTCTGTAAAAGTAGATTAGGCTTAACCCAATAAGTGATTCGGAAGATTGTTAAATTGGAATCATTCACTAAGTGTGGCTCTTTAGAGTAGGATTGTTTCCAAATTGCGTTAGAAATGACCATGTGCAAAATCTCTCTTTACTTCTCTATTTTTTCATTTCTGTTTCACTGTATGATAAATATTGTGACTGAACACGACATTGAACAGTCAGACTAAACTTGTAGCAAATTGACGTGTGTTCCTTCAATTGGTATTAGAGTAGGCTTCAAAAGTTATTTGAAGGTAATCTTGTGTTCGGTTTGCAACTATAGAATCTATGAGGTAGGTAGTTCGATTGCTTAACTCCCGTTGCTACTTGGTTCAAAAAATTATACATATTGGAAGGCTCATATGATGTCATTTCATCATGTCTAATGAAGTTTCTTGGGAAGCTATTGAAGAAGGGTGGACTCAACCCATTATGACTATGTTGATGACACCACACATCTCAAGGATAGAAGCAAATATGATTGCAGCTAGACATACGAATGCCTAGACTGGAAATACTACAACAAAAGGATATAAAATAGAAGAACAGTGTTTGCAAGTATACGGGTCAAGTTATAATATGGTAAAGTTTACAACGAAACATTTCGAGAAGTATCCTGACAATCGTACCCAAGGGGGTTTGAATTAAACTAAAACTACATTCTACACTAATAGAGCTAAACAGTTCTAATATAGACTTATAGTACAATAAGCATAAATAAAATTCAATAACAAAAATAACATAAGACTAAAAAGAATAAATTAATAATTGAAATTAACTCAAATAAGAAAAAAATATTAACTCAGGTCAGTGTCCATAATTACTTTAGAACTTTGGTTTTAATGAATTAGCTAATAACTAACTAGTTATTACCTCTCAAACTCTAACTAATTAATTCATCGAAAGAAACCACTTATCTTTCAACCTCTCATTTTAAATCAGGTTAAAATTAAAAGGTACTTGATATCGACCTCATTTACCTAAATTACTTATTAAGGTTGTTAATCCTAGTGTTTAAGTATACATAATTTAAGTCAACTAATTTCAAGACCAACCCTAAATTTTCAATTACTTAATCCCACCTTCGATCATTAATCTCCCTATGGGGTTTAGCTACTCATGAATCTAGATGCAAAATTCCCTAAATTTATTTTAAACATGCAAAGCATGAATTAAGCTAAAGAGAAGGGAAAAGAGAAATTGATCCGTTTTGAAATTGGATGCGCTCGGAAGCCAAAAACCCTTTAATAGTTATCAAGATAACACTGATTGCAATTGAAAACCAAAGAAAAAATACAAATTACTAAAGAGACAAAAGCTTCAATTGGGATTGAATCCAAGCCTTAAAACAGTAAATAAAAACTCTACAGCATTTCAAACTAAATTGGAACTAAAACTAAGTCTCGTAAAACTACTCTAAAAATAGTCCCCTAAACATTACTATATATAGGCAATTGTAGTTGTCAAAATTAGGTCAAATACAGGCCATTAAGTTTCATAAGATACATTATGCAAACGAAAACACCTGTGGCAATATTTTGGCCCTTGTCACACAAGTGTCGCTACATTGAAAATGGATGTCACAACACTGAACATCGAATGAGACTTTTGTTGGTTCAAAATTGGATGTCACGACATTGCATTTTGTTGTCACGACACTGAAGTCACTTCTCATATTCCTTTGCTTGAATTAGTGTTTTGCACACTCAAGTAGCTCATTAGTCCTACTCTAGGCCCGTATTGGCCCAATTGGTTATTACAACACCCAAATATGTGTAAAAATGCTTATTTTACTAAAATTAGCTTTAAACTACTAAAATGGAAAGTTAATCCAAATAAAATAAAATAGCTCGAAAGCAAGCTCATTAAGTGCCGAAAAGAACCTAATGTGCCACAAGAAATTGAGGCAGATCAGACTTGTAATATCCCGTTTATAGTAGTGTCGATAACAGTGGTTTCAGGACCACGATTCTGAAAATTGAGCTAGTATTTTATTATTTATTTAATGTTTATCAAGTTATTATAGGGTCGTATTAAATTTTCGTTAAGAAATTTTAAGGTTTAAATAGTTAATTAAGTAAAAAGGACTAAATAGTAAAAGATGCAAAAGTTAATTTTTAATAGCTAAATGGATCAAATAGCTATAAAAAGGTGAATTAATGGACTTAGATGGTAAAACTACCATACATATAGGTAGTGGACATTTATGGACAAAGTTTTGTTAGTCGTTAATTAATATACTAAAGGTAAATTGGTAATTAAATAAATTAAAAAAAAAGAAAGTCATCATCTTCCTAAAGCATTACCACCAAAAATTGAGAAGAAAAAAAACATCATTGTTGCATTCTTCGGTTTGGCCAAGCTTTTTCACTGCATAGTTGTATTTTTTAGGTTAGTTTTTAGTGATTTTTACATTTGTGTTATCGTATTAACTTAATTTACTTAGTCTGGGGTCAAATTGTTAAATTTTTAAAAGTTTAGGAATTTGATAAGAATGAGTTTGAACTATTTTTGAATTTAGTGGATGGATTATTAAGGTTGGTTAGTAAATAAGCTTATTTTGTTAAGTGATTTTTAGTAATTTTAATGTTTAGGGATTAAATTGTTTCATTAGTATATTCTTATGTAGATTACATGAAATGATGAAAGATATGGGCTGCAATAGGACTAGGTAAAAATTAGCTAGCTTGGGTTTTTTATTGATTGTGGTTAATTTGTGAGTTTCGGGTTTAGGGACTAAATTGCATAAAGGTTAAAATGTTGGGGTAATTTTATAAATTATTAAGAAAAGGAGTCTATAAGCATAAATTAATTATTTAGTTGTTGGAATTGAATTAATTAAACATGAATATTTATCTAGATCAAGAAGCGACTCAAATGGACATAAGTCGAGGAAAAGGTAAGGTTTCGGATTAGTCGTTGACTTTGTTTTTGCAACTGTTGTAGTCGAGGTAAGTTCGTATATGGATTAAATTCATTAATCGGTGTTTTGAATGTAACTTTAATAAATATTATACTATGTATATTTTAGTTTGATAGTTGTTCGATATTTTAGTATCATGGACTAAATTATGATGGTAATTAAATTGAATGTTATATTTGAAAAATATACATTTCATGAGAGTATGTTTGAAATGTATAATGCAATAAAATTAAAAGATTTGAGTATGTATAATAGTCTCATTTGAACCTTGTGGATACTTAGGTTATAAATGACATGTCATTAAGGCTTATACGTAGAGGTGTCCATGGGTCGGGCCCAACTGAAATCTTAGGCTCGATTGGTAGGCCCAGGCACGGCCTGACCCTTTTTTTTAAATACTTTATTATATAAAATAAATTTTAAAAATATAGTATATCAAATAAACTAAAAAATTAAAATAAATAATTCCTCAAAATTATCAAATTGCATTAAAAAATTTTAAAAATTTGATGAAAACTTATTGTCATTTGTTGGATGTACACCTCAATAACGTTCATAATGATTAATCATTGTTCTTTTTTAAAAAAATAATTAATCTTTTCAAGGGAATAATAAATTTTGCACAGAATGAAAAATGACAAAGTACAAGAATGAAAAGAATGAAAAACAACAAAGTAAAGGATGACATTAAGGTTGTTTCATTGGTATCCATTAAAGCTAAATGACAATACATGAAATTTGATAATTAGTGAAACAACTTGGTAACTAAAACCAACCGCAACAAGGTTATATTCTCATAAAATTGATGTTGGGAACTTACAAAGTTTTACAATATCCAAACAAAAGTTCTACAATATCTATATATCAAGCAAAATAACAGCAGAAATTAGCACCCAACGGCAGCAGCAGAACATTGAAAACAATAGCAGAACAATAATGAAACAACACCCAAAATAACACCAAAAATAACCTGTAAAATTTAATCAATCATTCAAAATATCTAGATATCAAGCAATCAACATATTTGATTTTATAACAAGCTATAAATTCTAAGGTAAATTATATACCTAAAAAGAAATCGAAGAATCATTGTCCTCATCATCCTCATCCTCATCTTCATTCTCATCATTGTTGCAATCAATTTCTAATATAAAATAAGAATAAATAATTAGATAATCAAATTGATAAAATGTTATAAAATTATAACAATAAAACGAGAATAATAACTGGCCGTTGAAAATCCCTTAGCTCGCATCCAATCATCAAGGAAAACAATGGCTTGAACCATTTTTAGTTTAAGGAAACTCCTCAAAGATGTGATAACTTTCTTCCTCATGCTGAAAGCCAACTTAGAAGCTACAGTCGATATTGGAATTGCCAAAAGTTTACGAGCCAAAAATGAAAGCTTACGATATTGAATTGAACTTTTGCTCCAATAATCCAGTACATCTATTTGGCTATTCAACTTAAGCCCCGGTTCTTCCAAATAAATGTCCAACTGTGACCTTTTACTTTTAGTATTGGATTCACATAAGTATTGTTTATAATCATCACTCTCATCATAATCTCCTCCCAAATCAAACCTATTAACATTAAATTGATACAAACTAGAATTAACAGGATTATTATCCGAAACATTGGAACTCCTAGCCAAAGAGGATGACGGGGATTTGGAGTTCTTAACATATTCATCAAACAAGAGTTTAGGATTGTTAAGAAAGATTTGAAAAAAGTCTGAAGCATGAGGATAGTAGATTGTAGTAAAGCAATACTGCACATAATTTAACTTGTAATAAGGATCTAAAATTGTAGCAGATGACAATACCAAAGAATAGTTAGCCCAACATTTATTAAATTTCTTTTGCATTTGCATAACCATTGGAGTTAAAAATGAATGAGGACCTTTAATTCTATCAATTAAGACCTTGTGAACCTTCCAAACCCCTTTAAAATAAAGATAAGTCATTCGATACTTAGAACCAGAAAAAACACAAGTCACATCATAAAATACTTTAAAAATTTTACAAATAATACCGATAATTTCTCCACTCCTTATAAGAAAGTGTAAATACTATATAATCTTTATCCCATTGGCACAAACAATCTAACACATCTTTATAGTAAAGAGCAGATTCAAGCATCAAATGAGTAGAATTCCATCTCAGACACACATCTTAACGTAACTTTTTGGTCACATTCAAATGAAAGCTTTCGTCGACCACATCATAAATTTTTTTCCTATGAATTCCTGACTTTTTTATGTACTTAATTCCATTTTGAATCTTACCAACAACATCATCAACAAGTTCCAAACCAGCTTTAACTATAAGATTCAATATATGTACACAAAATCTAACTTAAAAAAAAACCATCACACAAAAGAGCTCAATTTCCACGAAAATAATTTTTTAGACAATAAATCATAACATCTTTATAAGAAGCATTATCTAGAGTGATGCTAAAAATTTTCTTTTCTATACCCTATGGGAATACACAAAAAATAAGTTCATCTGCTATGTTCAAACCATCATATAGAGGAGATAAAGCTCTAAACTTTATGATTTTCTTTTGTAGCTTTCGATCTTTGTCAACCCATTGAGTAATAATGCAAATGTATTCATCATTTGTATGCTTAGAGTTCCAATTATCAAAAGTTAGACAAATTAAACCAGGTGCTTTAGCTAACTCTTCTTTAACATGATCTCTTTCTTGTGCATAATACTTTAGGACATCCATAGTAGTTGTTTGTCTACTTATATTCTTAAAATTAGGACTATCAACACTCATCATATATCTAAATCTCAGTTCTTCGACTGTCTTAAACGACTGCTTGCCACACACAAGAAAAGTAGAAACAACTTGTTGACACTTATCAGCATCAAACTTGTAGGTTTTTATAGATGAACCACCTCCTAAGGATGGTTGAGTTGCTATGGTGTATTGAGTGATGTCCTTGTTAATTTTTTTCAAACAACTATTTAGACAACGTCTTAAATGGGAGGTTCTGCTAGAAGATTTAGTAGAAAAGATACTCTTACAGTGATTACATTGTGCTTTCAACTCATCTTTGTTCTCACATTTAAGCTTTGTCATTTCATCCCACACCTTTGAAATAGTAGACTTTTGATGATTGGAAACATTTTCATATTCATTAAATCCATCATCCATATGTATTGGAGTGTTCGAACTAGCTATTGTCATAAAAAATGAAGTCCTGAAATCATAAAAAACTAAGTTAATATATATATAAAAAGTTGTTCTAATTGTATGGTGGTGTCACCAAATGTAGCCACAACATCACACTCTTCACAAATAGATTTAATCAATATTAACTTAAATATTTGATGTATTAATTAGTTAAGTTATTTTTAATTTTTTGGTATTAATTAACATACCATATCCATGCTTTGATTGTTTTTAATGTATGAAAATACTATTATTTTAATTAATTAACTCTATTAATACAAACCATCTATTGTTTCAACTCAGTTAATTAACTATATTAATTAATTGTATGAAAATAATATTGTTTTAATTAATTAACTCAATTAATTAACATACCATACCATGAATATATTAAATTGTTTAAAATATATAGTTCACTAATACCATCAAAATATGGTTACAGTTTCAATGGTATTAATTAGTATTGTTCAGGAAATTAAGATTTGGTATTAATTAACATTAAAACACCTATTTTTATGTGGAAAATTAAGTTAACATTGTATCAATATGAGTTAATACAAAACATCTATTGTTTTAACTATATTAATACGATTTGCTAATGAATCATTTGATTTAAAGAAGCCAATAATGTTTATTATACAATAATCTTTACTATTTGTTATTACACATTATCTTTACTATTTGTTTAATAATTTTGTCAATGCTATCCAAATAGTACAGCTGTATAACTTTTCTACTTTAGCTTTCAAGATACAAACAATAAAAAATTGAAATCGAAAGCGGATTACTATAAGGGTAGGTATTAATATGGGTCAAACCAAAATGAAATAAAGAATTTCAGATCTTCACCCATTGTTATTGCATACTTCACATCAACTCACACCAAAAATATTCAACAAATCTAAAAAATTTGATTGTGAAAATCACCTATTTGGAATGGGTGTCATCTTTATGAATGAGTGAGTGGGGGACTGAGTTTGCAGAAGGCAGAGAAGCTTAAAGTAGCAGGGATGACCGGTGACTGGTGAAGAAGTGGAAACCAATAGAAGGTAGAGAAGCAATAATGACGATAGTGGTGAAAAAACAAGTTAAAAACAACAAAATGAAGAGAAACAGTAGTGGTGGCAATGACAAAGAAGCAAGAAGCAAGAGAAAAAATCAAGGATTAAATTGGAAAGGGAAAGGGAAAAGGGAATATTGAGATTGGAAAAAGAAGTGGGGACTGGAGAACAAGGAAATTATTAGGGGTTAATAAAATAAGGTCGAGTTGGGCTCGAGCTAAAAAATCATTGCTAGAAGCTCGACCCATTTTAAAAATGGGCTTTATTCATAAACCCAAGCCCATTTTTAAGACCTATATTTTTTCAAAACCCTCCTATATTTCAAGCGACCCTTCGGCTCGGATCAAGTGACCCGGCCCAAGATAGGTCTAGTTGTACAGTTTAAAGTGCTAGCCTTGGATGTCCTACCGATGGTTGAGGTCTTGCACTTTTTGTAGATTCTTCATAGCTTGTGTAAGCAACATCATGTAGCTTAACATCCTAACCCACAACTCATATGAGTAGGCCCATCTCACAGCTCGTGTGAGCATTTCCCAAGTATCTGATGATATTTTATTTGTTCAACGGGTGATTAATGTTTTAACCGAGTATGTATGTATATGAAAAGGTTTATATTATTATAAGATGAAATGGAAAATGTTGGTGTTTATACTTGAAATGGAAAGGGTATTATTTGAATACATGATAGACGATATGTGTATTGAATGTTTATTGAGTTATGTTTCACAAATTGGTTGGAGTTATATGCTTATTTATACACTTATTAAACTTATGAGATGGTGTATTTAGGAAAGGAAACTTTGCTCATGATATAAGGAAATTATGCTTGGTTTAATCGTATAATGTTGATAAGTTTTATTTTCATATATACGAACTGACTAAGCACTAGTTGCTTACATAGTTATTTTCTTTTTTTGTAGATCATCAGAAAGCTCGATCGGTTGCAATCTCGTCGGAGCTCCATCTGTAACAGCCCATTTTCTAGTGGTGTTAGAATAGTGGTTTTGGGGCCATAAATTCGATATGTGTTTTTTTTTTGTTAAAAGGAAGAACAATTAAGTTTATGTGGTTTTAGAAAATCAGGTAGACCTTATTTCTATAAATCAAATCTTAAATATTTTTATAAATATTTACGAAGTGTTATTAAGGTTGTATTAAAGTTTTGTTAAAAAAATTTAATGTTTAGATAGTTAATTAATTAAAAAGGACTAAATTGTAAATGATATAAAATTTTATCACTATTAGATTTGAGTGATTAAATGGCTTAATGAAGAAAGGTAAATGGACTTAAATGGTAAATAAACCATTTAAGGAGTTAATGGACAAATATGGTCATGGATTTAGTGTTCTATTTAATTATTGACCAAGGTTAAAATGGTAATTTGATAAATTAAATTAAACTAAATAAAATAAGAGCTTTTATCATCTTTTCAAAGTCTTCATCATCAAATTGTAAAAGTGGGAAGAAGATATTTTTAAGCTTTGAGGTTTCGGCAAGTTCAATTGCTAGCATGGTATGTCATTTTAGCCTCGTTTCTAATGATTTTTATGTTTTTGAGATCATTGCAACTAGGTCCAACTAGCCTATGCCTTCGTTTGTGAAACTATTAAAGATTTTGATTATTTCCATTGATGAATCTTTAATATTTTAGATGTTAAATGATGAATTTGAAGTATTAGTTGTTATTTATAAGTATTTTGTTAAGTGATTTTGATGAATTTAACGATTAGAGATTAAATTGTTGAAATAGTAAAAGTACAAGGATTTAATGTATAATAATAGTAAATATGGGCTGTAGTAAGGTCCCAATAAATATGGCTAATCTTAAATTTGAGAAAAAAAGAGAGGTTAATTTGCATGTTTTAAGCTCAAGGACTAAATTGAATAAAAGTAAAATGTTGGGGGCAATTTTGTAAAAATGTAAAAAAGAACAAAATTGCGTAAAATGAATTGATTTTTCTATCTAAATTAATGAATTGAATGAAATTGTTAATTTAGATCAAGAACGAGTGAAAAATCGAGGAGAAAAGAAAATTACCAAATAGCTCATGTACTTAGTCATTGCTACAATCTAGCTAGGTAAGTTCGTATGAATTGTACTCGGTATAATCTTGTTTAAATTGAATGCTTATTATGTTGTTTTAATGTAAATCAATTATATACCAATGTAATAAGGCAATGATGAATTGACGGATATCGAGTCCCGGTTGAACTTTAGGAATTCGTAGAATACGAATGACATGTTATTAGGGTTTCCATGTTTCGAGTGCTGGTCTTGAATGTCCTACCGATGAGCTGAGGTCAAGTATTTGTTGCGAATACTCAACAGCTTATGTGAGCTGCATCGCGCAACTTACATTCCGACCGTCAGCTTCTGTGAGCAGACTCACTTCACGGCTCATATGAGCAACGATGTAAAGGAAAAGGAAAGGTTATATGTTTAGCACACTTTGTGTGAGCTTTCTCGTGTATCCGATGTTATTCTAAACGGTTCAACGGGCTTAAAAAGGAAAGGAACGATAAGTATTCAAACGAACTATGCTCATGAAAAGGATGAATTCAAAATTAGTACATTCATGTACATCTAGCTTACTTCATGTTAATTCAAGTAAATTATGTGTTAATGCACTAACATGTGTTGTAGATGGTGCTTAGACTTGTGCCAAGCTTATGGTTAAATTATATCATGCTTAATCATAATGATATAGATTGAAATGGTAAGTGTCCAAATGGAAATATGCTTATGTGTATGAAAAGGCTATATGAATCAAAAGATATATTTTCTTATGAAGTGGCTTATTATGTGATTGATCCTAAAATAGTTATGTATAAATGCACTAACTTGTGTATTGATGATGATATTTAGGCTTGTGTCAAGCCTGTGTAATTGGTTGAAATTTATACTTATGTCTTATATTATGCAAATGGTATGGGTAAGAAAACGTAATGAAACGATAAGTTCATAGTTGAGATGTGATATTATGATATAAAATGATTGATGAGTTAAAATACTTACTTATATGTGAGAAATTGACTTATGCTATGTATGAATTTACCTATGTCATGAATAAACACACTAATTCGTGAATTGATAATGTTATTTAAGCTTATGCTAAGTAAATAAAGTGAAAAGTAAGTAAATGGAATGGTTCATCATCTTAAGAAAAGGTTGATGATTATGTAATACAACTTATAAAATCTTATTATGTTATGAATGAAAGTATACGTGATGTTGAGGGATTTACTCATATGTGAGTTGATGGTTATGCAGTTTTATAAATCTTATGGCATTGTTATAGGTTTATAATTATCCTATAAATTTCATCATTGAAATGGAATATTATGTTATTTTCCTTTGCTTTACAGATTATCAGAAGCTTAATCGATTGGAAGTTCGTTGAAGATCTATACAGATTATCAAAAGCTTAATCGATTGGAAGTTCGTTGAAGATCTATCACACTATCTAGCAATTATAGCTGTAGTTTTTTTATGTTTTGGCCAAGGTTATAATGGCATGTATAGGTGGACTTGTGTTTGATGATTAGTTGATAAGTTTGACATGTATATGTTATTTTGGCTGATGTACTTTTGGTACTTTGGTGCCTTGTTAGTATGTGGTAATGTGGCTAAGATTATGATGCATGTTTGATTGACCAAATGGTATGTTTTAGGTGGAAGTTCTAATGATCCTAACCATGGCATGCTTTGGAAGTGGTATTGAATTATTTGTGCATGATTGAAATGTGGTAGGTATACATGTTTAGGTAAGACTTGAATTAATGCAGTTGAGGTTCCTTGTATGGAATATCGGTTGAATGGAATTAGTCATTTTAATTGATCATTTCATGCATGTTTTGGTAAGGTTTTTGTGCTTTGAAATTGGGCACAAATTGCTTGTAGGTACATTCTTGAATTGGTGATGGGAATGGTTTGAATTTGGCCAATCTCATGTCCACATGGCCTGAGAAACGAGCGTGTGACTTAGCCGTGTGTGACACATGGCCATGCTACACGACCATGTGTCCCTTGTAGGTTTCAAGGTTTGCAAGTTAGACGGTTGCACGGCCTAGCACATAGGCGCGTGGCTTGGCCGTGTGACCCAACTTCAAAAGTTGCACGGGCACGGACACAGGGTAGGACACAGCCGTGTGTCCCTATTTCGATTGTTACACGGCCTAAGACACGGGCGTGTGTGTCAGCTATGTGACCCCTACAGTCCAAATTTTCTAAATTTTTCATGAAATTTTCAATTGATTCCAATTTAGTCCCTAATTGTTTCTATTGTATTTCTAGGGGCTTGAGGGCTCAATTAAGGGACGATACACATTTAATGAATGATTTATGCTATAATTATGTTGATAAATGAGATGAATGTTTTAAAGTTATGTTTTTATGGTAATGCCTCATAACCCTAATCTGGTGACAGATACAGGCTAGGGGTGTTACACAATCACGTTATCCATCCATCATTTTGGTAGCTTTTGGTAACTTTGGAAAATGGTTAGAAATGGCATGTAATAGGGCTTGAATGTTATCTTGACAATTTGGTTTGTTTTCAATTTGTGCCAAGCTTAATTGTGTTTAAATGTTCTTAGTCGTTAGTTTGTAAATGATAGTGTACATATATAAATCTATGGTAGGATGGAATATTAATGAATTGGTTATCAGGTACATTTGGTATATGCTTAATAGGTTGAGTGTTTTGGTGTATAAATTGTGTGCCTATTGATGGCATATTGGTTAGACTTAGGATGAATGACTTTGTCATGTCTTTGGTGTCTTTAGATAGGTTTTAATTGTGTAAAGGTATCTATAAATGGTTTGGCTTGAATTAAAATTAAAATTTTTACCATTTTGAACTGAGGTATCAATATTTTGGTATCTGGTATCGATACCTGGCCTTATGAAAAAGTTTTGGAAGAAACAGAATGCCAAAATGGTATTGATTTTTAATAAGTATTAAGACTCATTTATAAAATACCGATACCATTAATTAATTATCAATACCCCTATTTTTGTTATGAAAATAGTATAGTGATTTGGTATCAATTTTCATAAAGGTATTGTTTCGGTATCGATACCAAACACAAATTTTCACTAATTACTTAAACTTTTAAATTTTATTTTATTAAATATTTGAAATTCATATTTAGGTTTTTTGAACTCGATTTAAGGTACAATAGTGCATGTTTTCCATGTTTAACGAATGATTTGATTATTTATAATTAAAATAAAATTTGAGAATTTGTTTCGCTATTAGCTGTGAGACAGGTTAGGGTGTTACAAAACTCCCTCACACTTAACACGTTGCTTGTCCACAAGCAAACAAGAAAAACACACAACGAAAACACAAGTAAATAATCAAGAATGTACTTGAACATGGTTCATACACGGAATTAGTTTGGGACATGACAAATAGGAGAGTTTGGTTAAAAATGCAATTCTAGCTAGATATATAAATTATTCACAATTTTTAACCTCAAACATGTTAGTTCCTTAAGTTCCAAAGGAAACAAGTTAAAGTTAGTGAAGCATATTCTTCCATCAAAATGAATACATAAGTACAACAACTATGTTTGAAGAATACAGGTAATTTAATATCCCAAGTACTCAATTTAACTTTCATCTGTGCTTTGAACTCTAGTATAGTACTAACAAGTATAAGCAACTCAACGAGTATTTGTGCAATTATGAGTAAAAAATTCTGAAGTACTCATACTTTTTATTTGATTTTTGGTTCTCTCTTCACTCACATTGATTTTGTTTGTTCTATGCTTTTATAACTCCCGCTTTGCTTTTAACCCTTACAATGCTTTTGTTCTCTCATTAATTTTCATTTAAGTCTATACTTACAAGGATTCTATTCTTGTTGTACTCTATTGTTTCAATATCCATGGGATTCAAATAATCGAGTTATAAAAATTGAACAACCTGTAATTCTAGCAAGCATACATGCCTTCTCGTGTACGCCTTTATCATTTGGTATGGTTAACTACTTTTTCCTATTTATAGTTTAACAGAATGAACTAACTAGTCTAAAAATAAATCACTGAAAATAATTTATTATCAAACAAAATTTTACAGTTCATAAAAATAACCTATTCACATGCTCCTAACCAATCACTTGTATATATATAAGCTCAAGCACAAACAAACACACACAAAAAAAGAAAATAAATTCAAAAAAAATGACAAAAGATAAACTGAAACAAATTTAAAGTTTCTATGTTACCCCCACACTTTATTTGGCACATTTTCCTTAATGTGCGCCCAAAAATAAATAAGAGAATAGTGCCGTGAACCTGGTTATAAGTTGATTCACAATTTTAATGTCTTGATCGTCTAAATATGTACTTGCTCAAAATTGGGTGAATTATAAAAGGAAAGATAAACAAAAGATAGATTTTGGATATAACTTACAAATAATAAATGAACTAGAAATGAACCAATGCCATAGGATAACACGACCCAATTTCTATAAGGTTGTTTACAACTCGAGAAGTTTGGAAAATGATAAAGACCTTGACCCGCTATCTATAAGGAGATAGAAACTAGAGGTATAAGGTTTGATCGCCACACTTGGGAAAGTGATAAGATCGATTTGGGTGAACGCTACAAGAACGAGTTCTTGAAGAACAAAGAGAATGAACTCAAATGTGTTTTTATAACAAAATCATCTAACCTTTACAATACTTCAAACTGAACTATTTATAGGTGTTCTATGTAAATAACTAATACAATTGTGCAAGTGTACACGTCATTCAAGTAATAAAGTGATAATTAAGTATCGTCTCCACAGGGATCGAAAATTGGTAAGAGATTGATTAAGTTATTATAATCCTATTAACTATACTAAATAGTAAGAAATACTCTTAAATTGAATAAGATATTGGTATAATGAATTAATGTGATTTAATGCTAAAAATAGAGAATTGATATGCCAAATAAAATGTAGTGACAAATTACAGAGAAAAGCAAGAGTAATTCTGTTATTGAATGAATAAGGTTGGAATTATTCAGGTGAAATCCTCATGCCAAATTAATGTCGTGGCAAAATATTGTCTAATCAACTGCTCGGAGAGTTACTACTGTAATCTGCTTCTTTCGATATCTAGATTTTAAGCTAAAAATCTAAGTTGTTTTAAATCTACAAAACTATGGATTAATAACTGCAATGAACATTCTTCTCTAAACAACTCGCAACATCTATGTCTAGAGTGCTATGAATATTCTGTCAAATATTCGCTTGCATCAAACGATTCTAGATCCAGTATATTTAACCTTTTCAAAACTAAAAATACATCTATGAACACAACATACAATAAGCTATATCTAGAGCTTGCATGCATGTATTTAAAATAAGCATAAATAAAATGAAACAGTGATATAGGCAATCTCAAATAACGAGCATTAAAGATAATAAACATCCACCCAAATAACGCCAACCCAGAAAAGATTTAGTTCATGGGTGGAAAGGTAAACATCAAATTTAAATCATTCATCAACATTTAAAGAAGTCAAAATCATAGAAATTAGAAAAACTAAAGGCAGAACTACAGGATTTCTCACCACACTTCAGCTTCTCTTTTATCTTCCGATCGTACGTGAATCTAGGATGGATGTCTCTTCCTCCTATTCATGTCTGTATTTTGCTCTCTGTAGCTGCTACCCTTTCTTTCTCTAAAATTCTCCAATGGAGTTTTTCTCTATGCAGAGAGAGGATTGTTGTCACAAGTCTCTTTCTCACACAAATTCTCCTCCATTTTTTTTCTTCTTCTCTCTCCTTCATTTATTGGGTAGATCCTTCCCACCTCAGAACACCTTTTTCATTCCTCTTTTCAGGTTAGATTTTCTGGTACATGCACAGCTGGTTGATAATGACGTGGATAAAGTGCTGAATCATCTTCTCAAAATTACTATGGCATATCTATTGGCAATCAATTTTTCCATTTGCCACGACAATATTTCACTTCATTTATTTTCCCTCTTTATCTTCTTGCTCTTCCTACACCTATATTCACAAAAAAACCACACCTTTCCTCCCCAAGTGATAAAAGTAACAAATAATGACCATTTTATCACAATCCAAGCTTTGTTATGCAATGCTCTAAAAATATCCTAAAAATGAAAAGCCTTAAATATAACTCTTTCCAAGAGTTATCACACCCCCCAACCTGAATTATTTATTGTCCTCAAGCAAATGATGTTTTAATATGCATGAATGCATGGAATTGCCAAAATAATCAGTCACCAAATGTACTGCCAAATCGTAATAAGCATACTGTGTACTTCTATTCTCAGTAATCTTCTACTGAAACAAAGAAAAAATGCTTACTATTGTTGTAAACCTATTTAGCAAATGCAGTGTAGAAAATGGTTACTAAAGGTAAAATTTTCTAAATATTTTTGGCAATTGAAACCATAGCAGATCTCTCTAAATATACTTAGGTTAACTCTCTCCTAAATTCATTTTTTTAGGCACTTATTCAATTTTCAACACAAAATTTCCTAGAGAATTTGTATTGTCATATGATTATATACTTGACAACCTCAATAGAGCATACACTAGATTGCCACATATCATATCATGTCACAATTTGAATATAAATCACGTATGAAACAAAAGTTTTTAACTAAAAAGATGGATGGAGCAAACAACTACCTTCTTAGCAATTTAGCCTCAAGATTTAGTTGAGTGTCCCTAAAATATGTACATATATTTTTTTAGAAAAACACTCATATTTGAACTCATTTTTCTGGACAACAATATAATGGAGCAAACAAAATATTACTAACCTACTCAATAGGTTCAAACATTGGAGTATTCATATTATTTTACCATGACAAAATTATACCCTATTATTATACTGAAATTAAGTCAAAAAGTCCTAAATTTATTCAAAGAATGCTACTATAACCTAATTGCATTTATATTTCAATTATTCTACTTTTACAAAGACATTTTCAACTACTGTCCTATGCTAAATATGCCTAAACAACTCACACCCTATTTTCTAAGTTTACAAAGAAGAGTTATTATCCTTATTGAACATCATTGATAACCATATACTCACATAATCCGACAGTTAAATGGCAATTAAACGTTATGAAAATGCAATATATATGCACAACACATCCCCAAACCTAAGGGATGCATTGTCCTCAATGCATGAAATGACAAAGTAAAATTAATAAAAGCAACATGAATGTAGGAAATAGATAAAAAACTGAAATGAAGATTCATGAAAATATAAAAATCAAAGCTTAGAAGGGAAGGAAATTACCACACTTGGATTGGGTGGATTTCTTTATAGCTTTCTTGTAATGTTGTGGTATGTCCTGGTCATCACTGTCAGCTTGAATGATTTTACCAGCAACCTTTATAACACCCTAACCCATACCTGTCACCGAAATAGGGTTTCAAAGCATTACTAGGGCATTCAGAACATTTACCATTAAACTACATAAATTACTAGTCATTTACCGAGATCATCCATAACGTCCCTTGATCGGGCCCTCGAGGCCCAATACATGCATTAGAATCGAATCAGGACTTAATCAGAACCTCTAATAATTTTTCGTGAAATCACAACATTTATCCAAGGTGTAGGGCTCACGCGCCAGTGTGGTCAAAGGGACATGCCCATGTGACCCTAAGACACTCCCGTGTTGGAAGTTGTGTTCGACCCCGTGTAACTCTCTGACTTACTCACACAGCCATGCCACACGCCTATGTGCTAGGCCGTGTGGTTAATTAATTCAATTCGAAATTAGGTGCAAGTTTCACATAGCCAAGATACACGCCCGTGTTCTAGGCCATATGGCACACACGGTTGAGACACTTGCCCATGTCTCTGCCCGTGTACTCAATTCTGAGCATTCTTTTTCTCAAAATTAAGGTACAAGGGACACGTGGCCTAAACCACATGCCCACGTTACCAGGCCGTCTGACACACACGGTCTAGACACATGCCCATATGGACAAAATGAAGCCATTTCTAGCTCCATTTCTCACCCAAATTTTCACCTAATACCTACACTTGAAACACACATCCAAAACCAACCAATTCAAGCATTCAAAATTGGGCAATCCTCATCATTCAACAAAGCATATCACTACATGCATGTGTTTATAAACTTACCTTAGAATAACTTAGACATTAGCATAATTTGATCACATATACATAACATATCACATATGAATATATCATCATAATCTACTTAATAATACCAAAATAAACCATTACTAGCCATTCCAATGGCTAGGTTACAAAACATCATTTTCAAGCCACTATTGCCAAGTTGTCCTATACATGCCATTATACCAAAATGATTTTTACTAAGTATACCCAAAATGACTAGTTGATAGTGTGACGATGCTCCAGTGATGTCCAACCCTCACGAGCTTTTGAGCACTACAAAACAGGGGAAAATAAAACAGAGTAAGTATTACATGCTTAGTAAGTTCGTATAATGGAAACTAAACTTACCAATCCTGTTTATTAAATTTAAGCACACAATATCATGTTTTCCATCCATTTGGCTAAATTGCCAAAACACATACATTCAATCAATCATGTTAGTCACCAAAATCTTCAGATCAATCAAGTAACATAGATGAGCTTATCAAGCAATATTCTTTCAAGTCATTATCATTTCATCTCAAGATTTTCATGACAAGTTTAGAGTTATATTTCCGTTGAATCATTGAATTCTGATGGATGCTTAAGTAGTACACTCAAAGTGTACAATTCAATAATCCGTCAATTTCTTATTCAAGGTTACCTATTAGGGCACTTAACCAAGAAACACTCTCTTGAGCCACATATCGTATAACAGGATTACCAGTCCAGGCTAAATCCTTTATATATCATGAGCTCAGAGGAGCTCGATTAGGATTACCAGTCTAGGCTAAACCCTAATCATAACATATGCTCGAGACTTATTATATCAAGGTTACCTGTTCGGGCTAAATCCATTCTATAACAAGGTTATTGTGATTACTCGTTTGAGCTAAATCTCATCCACAACAAATGCAGGACCCTCTTAGTTTCGGGAAAGTGTATACAAGCATCAGAATTCAACATTCAATCGGGACTTAACCCCTTTTCACCATTTTCAAGCATGTATTAAATTTCTCATGATAGAATTCAAGTAATATACAACAATATAAATCAATTCCATGCAACACAACATTCATTTAAATAAATTTACATGTCAAATTAAGTTACGCGAACTTACCTCGACACTTGTTCACGTAAAAGTCTACTAATCTGAAACCTTTTCTTTTCCTCAATCTAACCTCGAATTAGTGTTTTTTGGATCTATATAAATGGATTTAACCATCAATTTCACACATTTCATATTTAAGTGGACTCAATTTACGTCCTAGATAAAATTACCATTTGTCCCTAACTTTTCCATAAATTCTGATTTTGTCCCTAGGCCTTTGAAAATGAAACTTGTGCAAATTACTCCCTATTCCAAGCCTAACCAAAGACCTATTACAAATTTTCCAGCACATGTATTCAGAAAATTTTAGAAGTTTTCATCAAATTTTACAACTTTTTATTTTAGTCCCTAAATCATGTTTTCATAAAAAATCACTTTGTAAAAGTTGTTTATCTATCAATAATCTTTAATTTTCTACCATGAATTTCTAATTTCCAGCATATACATCCATGAACCATTTTCATACCTTAATAAATTTTCAAATTAATCCCTCAAATAGAGAGATTAAGTTATCTCGGTTTCAAAAATACCAAAATTACTAAAAACGAGACAAGAGAACTTACCCAATTAAGGATTGAAAGTTTCCCCTCTCTCTCCTAGGGTTTCCATAGAATTTTAGGTTGAAGATGACAATAATAAGATGATATTTTCTTTTATCATCTTTTAATTAATTTAATTATTTCAAATTTCAATTTAGTCATTGACCTTTTCTAATTTTTCCATGGATAAGTCACCAAGAATCTACATACTTTTCTTTAATGGTCTAATTACCATATAAGGACCTCTAGATTTGAATTTCATAGCTATTTGATCCTTATAGCTACTAGAATTCAACTTTCACATTTTATACAAATTAGTCCTCGTAATTAAACACTTAATCGATAAAATTTTTGTTTCAAAATTTTCACACGACATGTCTATTATAATACGAACCATATAATGAAATATAAATAAACCTTATTTTTTGGTCAAATTTGTGGTCCCAAAGCTACTGTTCCGATTTCACTGAAAAATGGGCTGTTACAACCTTCTTAAATCTTTTTCTCTTAAGTTGGTTGATGGGCACCTCTTCCTCATCATCATCAGAATTGGACTTTGTGATTTCATCAATTAGTTGATGAACCACACATCGCTGGGCATTCATAGAGGCCTTGGATTATGGTGTAGGTGTGGTAGTTTGAGTGGTATCCCTTCCATCATCATCAGATTCAATATGGATAGATTATGTCCTGGCTTCATCTTACTCTAGGTCTTGGTTTAAGTGGGGGCAGTAGTAGGTTCTTCATCTTCTATTTTAGGATTCAGTAGCAATTCCTAAGGGAAAAATAGGAAATGGTGGCATTGGGCGCGAGAAATTCTTTTGCAAGGATTTACAAATGGCAATATCACATTGGTGAACATATCCCTAAAAGATGGCCATTTCCTCTTGAGCTTTGCCAAATTCAATGACAAGCATTTTCTGATGTTTTTCCAACACACAAAGCTATTGTTTCAAACCTTCTAGAGCCTCAATCATTTGTTGTTCAAACTCAGTGTGAGAAGTCGATGGGCAATAGAAGCACTCCTAAGGGGAAAAGATGGAGGTGTACCAGTTTGCCTTGGCATTTCCTCGCTAGCCAGTTTCTGTGTAATGCACATAGTCATAGCCCCTTTGTTAAGAAGGTTGTCTTCATTTTGAGACAAGGGAACTTTGACTCTTTGGCAAAGTGCAGTGATCCGCGAGGGGACATTTAATGTGCTAGCATTTTTTTTGGTACAGCGATGAATCTCATGAAAGATGATTTTCCAACATTAATCTTTTGGCTCACCATTATGGAGTGGAGAAGCAATAATTGGTACTTAGAGATTGTAGCATTATGTGTAGAATAAATAAGATGAGTTTTTAAGAAATGGTACCAAATCTTGCATTGAGGCTTCAATAAGATTCTCTCGATGGTGTAATAGTCATTTTTTGAGATTGACCATTGTGTTCCCTCCACACAAAAATAAATGAGAACATGGGCTAAATGCTCTGGGGACATTATCTTCACAAAGTCAGCATGCTCATCAGGACCTTCAGACAATTCATATTGAGCACTGATAGAGTCCTCATCAAATAGAATTGATACGCCATGCATGTATATAAATGCATTTTCAAGAGAGGTAATGTGGGCATAAAACTCTTTCACTACCTTTGGGAGGACATCATTAGGATGGAGGCAAAAAATTCCCCACCCATGCTTTTCGAGAGCTAATGAAATGGCCTCTATATACCCCATGAAGGGAGCATATTGAAAAAGCAATCTTTTTTTCCATGTAGAATGGTCGTTTGGAAATATTTTTATGGTATTTCTCTCCAGCAAGTTTACTGAAGAAGGTGTGTAGAGAGGTAGAGGTTGAAGCAGAAGTCTTTTGAAAAGCTGTTGAAAAGAATATAGACAGTTAAAAAATGAAAAAGGTTGGATTTGATTTTAGTTGTGAGTGAGACAGAGAGAAAAAGCAAAAAACAAAACGGGATGAAAATGTGGAAGAAAACTGAATCAGCTAGGTAAAACATAGGGAAGAAGAAATTGTGACGTGTGCGATAAGACTAGCCTCAATTATGTGCTGACAAGGCAAAATAATTAACATTTAGTGAGAAAGGGAAATGAAATTAGTGCAAAATGGGAGGGCTAAAATAATTTGGGCTAATTTCTCCAAGCTATACTTATTCTAACCCAAAGAAAAATCTATAACAAGAAGGAAAAATTAAATGAGTTTAGTGAATACCAAAATAAAAATAAATGAAGAAAATTTTAAATGGAAGAGAGAAATTTTAATTATTCCGAAGAAACGAAGTTTGGTTGTAATTTTTTCTTGATCAGTAGGAGATATAGAAAAATATAATTAACCCGTGAACCTTGGCCTTTTTACATAAGGTTGTCACTAGGTGCGGGAAATAAATTTGACCTTCTTGCCATTAATGCACGTTGGCATGGACTAGTAGATCCATTTTCCCACACAAACATGTCATTTTTGCAAAATAGCATCAAGCAAATTTGCTCTAAAAGCATTTACGTTAAATACGTTTTGGGATGGCGAAATCCAAGTGCAGATGAACTGCATCCACATATTAGCAATTAGGAACATTATTGCCTGATTTGAGTCCACTCGCCTCTCCCATCGGTAAGGTATTGTACGATGTGATTCATATCAATACCTTTATAGTAATTTAAATCAACATTGTCAAGAAAATCAAAGGCATAATATGGAGTATCATAAAAACGACATATTTCTTGGGGAGTGACAAGCACTTCCTTGCCCCTTACTATGACAAATATGTGGATTTCACTCAATAGTTTATTATTTTCCCTTTCTTTCAGGAAGTATAAAATTCGTAAACTATTGAGTTGACTGTCAGTTCATTTGGGGTCAAACAAAAAATCCTCCAATAATGAAAGTGGACTAACTCCCAAATTGCATTGCACATGGTCATTGGCAGGTCAAACCCCTGTTCCTGTATAAATGTTCATCATTGACTTCCAAGAAGTATTTTTCAAACTTTTTGTTACAGAATTGGTCAGAATCAACATCTATTAATAACTCATTGGTTTTGGTTCACCTAATTTTTCTAGGTGCCATTGCAATAATATAAACTTTTAGTTAAGCAAATTTCTTAAAAATAAATCAAGTAGAAATTATGAACAAATAACGAAATTAGGACACCTAACCTTGCTTGTCAATGTATTCAAACTTTCCAATGGATTCGATTGTTGTAGATGTGATGTGTAATACCTACAAAATAAAGACACAACCAAAGAAAAATAACAATGTAGTAGAAAAGAGAGCAAGGGAGGAAAGAAATTAAGAGGAAATGGGGAGGAAGAGTGTGTGGCGGCTTTTAAGGGGTTTGGATGGTTGATTAAAAGTGCTTAAGTGAGGTGATTTAGGCTAAAACACGATAAGGTATAAATACAATCCTAGCAGATCAAATAGAAATTAGGTAAAAAATAGTTACAGACTCGACCCAGGGTCATGACACTGAACTTTGAATATCCCAAGTTTGATTTTGCGATGCCGTGTTGTGACACGTGACACTGGGTTTGGTGTCACGACTGTCACATGTGAATATGTAATGCAAATGTGCAAGTATACATGTTGAATCAAGTAATAAAATGATAAGTGAGATCGTCTTTACAGAGATCAGAATAGATTAACATGGTTGAGTTATCACTATGAACTATACTAGTTAAGCTATAGCAAAATGAACATAATAACAAACTGATGATGAGTATTAATGTATGAAATATTGAGATCAAATACTGAATAAATTGTTGTGGCAAATATACAAGACAAATTTGGGAGGATTTATGCTGTTGAAAAGAAAGGTTGGAATTACTCAGATTATATCTTTATAACATAATAGTGCCATGACAAAACCTTAACCAAATTACTGTTTAGAGTATAAATATTATAGTCTGCTTCTTTCGAGAGCTAGACTTTAAGCTACCATTCCAAGACTTTGTATGTCTACAAGACTTTAAGCTGACTGAGAGTGATGAGGACTGAGTGTTGCATCAGCATCTTCCTAAAATTGCCATGGCTTTTTTTATTGGCAATATGTCGAACCTTTTACCATGGAAATATTTCACTTCCTTCATTCCCCTCCTCCTTTTTCTTATTCTCTTTGTCCTTCCTGCACCTCCTGCATACAACAACCAATTCATTTCTTCCTAATAATAAAAGTGACATACAATGACATTCAGGGCACAATCCAAGCTTTATTATGAAATATTTTAATAATTTCCTAGAAATGAAAATATATTCACTTAAGTACAAGCAATTCATCAAGTTTAGAAGCTTGAGATATAACTCTTTTCCAGAGTTATCACACCCCCAAACTTTAGTTCTTGCTTGTCCTTAAGCAGAATGTGTATGAATGCATGGATGCAATTTGCCAATACAATACAATTACCTCTTGTATTGCTAGGACATATGAAGCATATTTTATACCTCCATTCCCAGCAGTCTTCTACCTCAAAAAGTTGGTTCAAATTTTATAGGTTTGTTTAGCATATGAAGTGCAGAAAATGCTACCTAAAAATAAAAGTTCCTAAATATTCATGCAATTCTAACTATAGCAAACACCTCCTAATGTACTTAGTTTATCTTTCCTCTAAACTCAGTTTCTCTACTTACAATTATTTTGTCATTGCATAATTTAATTACAAAAAAGAAATTCTAGGGAATTCATCTTGTCACATGGTTTCTTTATTTGACAATCTCAATGGAGCATACACTAGATTGCTAGGTATCACATCATGCCACAATTTGAATGTAATTCACTCATGAAGTTAAGGCTTTTAACTTAAAAGATGGATGGAGAAAACAACTATCCTTAGCTACTCAGCCTAGAACTGCAATGGAATGTCTCTAAACTATTTTTTTTACTCACCCTTGTTTGAACTTACTTTTCTTGTCAATAATACAATGGAGAAAACAAAAGATTTCTGACCTAAATAACATTTTCAAACATTGAAGTGCTTCATTGCATCTTTCCTTTATTTATTTATTATTATTCATTGCCAATTTACTAAATCTAGGTTCAAGAACTTCTAAGTGTATTAAAAGAAACCTACTATAGACTAATTGTGATTATAATTAGGTCATTCTACTTTTAGGGATTAATTTTCACACAAATATCCTAAGTAAACATACCTAATCAACTATCCCAATTTGCTAAGCTTATTTAAGAAATATTATCCTCATCGAACATCATAGATAACATTATACTTATTGTAACAGCCTGATTTTGACCCTAATCGGAACGGTGGTTTTGGGACCATGATTCCGAATCAAAAAATTGTTTTAAATTAAATTTCGGTATTAGTTATGTGTGAATTGATATCCATGAAAGTTTCGTATCTTAATTTTTCTGTTTAGATGTCGAATTATAAAGAAAGGGTGTAATTGCACAATAGGTAAAATTTGATGAATTATGTATGAATGCCGAATTGTTAATGGTCTTTTATTTTGGGGGAGTTAAAATGCTATTAAACCAAGACTCATGCATGGACACAATCAGTCATTAGATAGTGGAAATAGCATAATTTTATAATGGCTATTTTGGTAATTTAATAATTATATTATCACATTAACTTAGTAAAATAGGAAGTGGGTGGAGTTTTCATCCTTGGAAAAATCGTAGATAGCCAAGCAAAAGAAAGAAATAGATTCCTTGCATTCAGCCCTTGTCTAGTTTAATTTAAAGGTATGTTTGAGTTAAATTTTTAGAAATTTTTGCACATTTCGATGATTGATAAGTTGCTTAGTTAACCCATAGTTTAATTTTTGGAATTGGTAAGGAAATGTTATTCGGCCATAGATAAAGGTTTGAAAAAAAATTTAGTTTGAAGTTGCATAATAGAAGAGATATGTTATATTATTGAGTTTTATACTAGAAGTTTGCATGAAATTAACTAAATAGGGCTTATTTGCTTAGTTGATAAATTGAGGAGCTAAATTTCGAAATAGATTAAAAGGAAGGATTTATTTAAACTTAAGGAATATTCGGCCTAAGTAAGTTAGGTTGGAATTTTTGATGTTTCATGTTTTTGTTATATTGGATTAAAATGTAAAAATGTACAATGTGAAGGGCAAATTGGTAAATTGCTTGATTATGAGTTTGGGAGTTAATTTAATAAAATTTTCTTTGAATGAGTTCAATTTGAATTTTTAATTGATCAAGAGCAAAGAGGATCGGGTTTGGATCAGGGAAAGCCGAAAATAGTCGAATAGTCAAAAAATATAGTCCGTCGATATTCGAGGTAAGTTACTAAGCAAATAATTGTTATTGACTTATATAAATGCAATTTATATATATATACATATATACATGCTGATTTGGAAAATGCAAAATGTTAATTATGCTGAAAGTGAATGTTTTGAATAGGCATGAATGGATATATATGTGAATTATCGAGCACTAAGTGTGCGAAGTAAAATTATCGAGCACTAAGTGTGTGAAGTAAAACTATCAAGCAGTGAGTGTGTGATCTCATTGCATTGCGAGTTAAATAATAGCACTAAGTGTGCGAATACAACAAGTGATTGAAAGTGGTCGAACAAGTCATTTATCAAATGCAAAAGTAGTAAGTGGAATATTTAAATTCGTAATATGTAGGTATGTATCGAACCTATGTGGTTGATATAATTGAATTTGAAATTACGGGGTTGGTTGTAGCAAATGTGAAATGTATGAAAGAATAGTAAAGTGAAGGATGAAGGAGTTAAAAGGAATGAATTGATATATTATATGCATGTTATAATGTTTGAATATTTATTTTAACTGCTTATGAACATTCGGCTAATTATGAAAATGTGAGATTGTAAGTGATGAGTAGTTATGTGAAGGAGTATATGTATAGTCTAATATTTTTGTTGGTTGGATTTGAATTGTACTTATGGAAGCCATGCGAAAATGGCTAAATATGATATTTAAACTTAAGTAAATTATGGTTGATTTCATAATTAAGTAATGCTATAATATATAAATATATATGTGATGGAATTAATTTAGTATTCTTGGTATATGCGAATGAAGTCATGATCTGTTGGTATGGTTAGATTATGGATATATCATGCATAAGAGTGGATTGTTGATGATAATTATTAAATGATGAATTTTGTTTGATAATGCCTTGTAACCCGTTCAGCGACGGACACGGGTTAAGGGTGTTACAATTTGATTGGTATCCGTTCGGCGATGGACACAGGTTAGGGGTGTTACACTTATCATAGTCTAACAGTCATTTGGCATTTGTATGTCATGGAAAAATGAGTGACGAAATGAGAAAATGTTAAGGTAGTTATCTAATGCATACAATATGTACCAAAACCTAAGGGATGCATTGTCCTCAATGCATGATCAGACACAAATTGAAAAATACAAAAAGAAACATATATATAATGCAATCAAAACAACTATGAATGCATGAAAAAACATGTTATATAATGAAAAGCATGCAAATTAAAATAAAAATAAAAGCTTGGAAAGAATTTGGTGTTACTTTAATTGGGTCGAGTAGATTTCCTGCAGACATGATAGAGTGAAGTAACAGCATGTGCTCTTTCAAAATAGTAGAGTTATGAGTTGAAGGGCTAAGGTGAGATTTAAGAAAATGATACCATACCTAACATTGGGGCTTCAAAGAAAAGCGTTTGATGGTGTAGCAATCTTGTCAAGAAACTGTTCATTTTTTCCTTCTACACAGAGATCCTTAATAACTAGTTGTAGACCCTCTGCTGTTATTATTGCAGCAATTGAGAATGTTTATCAGGACCCTCAGGTAAACCATACTGTGCGTTGACGGAGTACTCATCAAATAGCACTGAAACACCTCATACATAGATAAAAGCATTATTTGGAGAGGTTAAGTGGGCAAAAAATTCCTTTACAACCTTTATGAGAACATTGTCAAGATGAAGGCCAAATATTTGACAGCCATGTTTTTCAACTACAGAAGAAATCACTTCATTATATCCATAAAGGCTGTTGATAGCACTAGAAAGAACACAGGTTTTCCCCTTTACTTATTGGTTCAATTGTTCCCATTTAGTTATCTTTAGCATACATTTTAGCATTTTCAATTTAGTAAATTGCTTTTTATAACTCAGTGAATCCTAGCCTATTTTATCCTTATTTTTGCTATCTTCTTGCATTAATGTCATTGTATGAGTTAACCCTAGATTGCGTCCAGAATTGTCATCGCACCTGATAGCTACCCGCAAGGTCACTGCATAAGTTAATTCCAGATTGTGTCTAGAATTGTCACCACACCTAACAACTGTCCGAATAAGAACCAAAACTTCATGAGCTATCCATTCTGGCATAACCAACCTGTACATACAAGGATAGAATAATTTTGAGGAAAGGACACCTGTACTATTGGAGAATGACATAAAAGTTGGACGTAAGAAGAAAAAGAGAGCCTT
The DNA here is from genome assembly GCF_007990345.1 of Gossypium hirsutum. Classification (NCBI taxonomy): domain Eukaryota; kingdom Viridiplantae; phylum Streptophyta; class Magnoliopsida; order Malvales; family Malvaceae; genus Gossypium; species Gossypium hirsutum. The sequence continues at coordinate 56,862,908 of NC_053429.1, read as the reverse complement.
TTTCTCCATCATCATCTTCATCATCCTACCTTGAAGCTTGTCACTAGGGAAAATTAAGCCAGTCACGGGTGAGCCAACGTGAAAACCAGATGCAAACTAGCTCTTGACAACGAGACCTATGTGCGCGACAAGAGGGAATAGAGAGATCCAGTCGAGCTATCTAGGAATAGTATTCTCCACTCGATTCTTTCTTATTTCTTTCTGAATGCTATAGATTATTCTCTAATTTCTGTTGTATGAAAGTACAAATGAATTCTTAGTTAAATGTTATCTTATTCAATCTTGCTTTTATCATTCAATTTTGGGGTTTGAATTTTATTAACACGGAAGTGTTATTACAATCACTGACACTAGCAAGTGTATGATAGTTTAAGCCAACAAGCATTTCAATGGAAGTTGAGTGAGGATTACAGGAATTTAGTCCACTTGTTCTTAATAGTGTCGTATTGCCATCAGCAGAAGATGAGGTTAATATGTATGTTTAAGTCACAAATTAAATAGAGGAGTAACGCTGGGTAAGATATACATTGAATCTTATTACCTCGACAATCACCTACTTTTTGTACCTTGTGAGCACTTAGTATTCTATTGAAGATTCATGTTGGGGATCCCAGTTTATCATTATCATATTTTATTTTATTGTTCTCAAGTTATTGTATTGACAACTATTCTTACAATTTATCTCATTTCTATCTAGTTGTGCAGTGACATTAATAGACAAAAGACAACCATCCCTATAGGATCGATATCTGAAAGACTCACATCTGCCAGCTATACTTGCATCGACAGTGAATTCTTGCACATTATTGTTGTGACGTTAACATTCGATCAAGTTTTTGGCGTCGTTTTTATTTTAGTTTTTGTGTGTGTTTTCACTTTATTTTCCCTGTATAATATTTTGTATTCACTAATTGGTTTTTCTTTGTTGATTCTTTAACTTCAATTTAGATGTTTTATGACTAAAAGAAATTCATATTTTCTTGTCGATTTTGATCTAGAAATTGAAAGGAATATTTGAAATAGACTTCAAGAACAAAGAAATATGGCTCTTCCAGGGAACAATGCAGCCATACCTCTGATGCAACAAAAAAATGTTAATAACCCATTGTTGCCGCAAGATGCTCGCATACAAAATAGCTATATGAGATTTTGTAGTACCTGTCTTGGATGATCTACAACCAGGATTTATTAGGCTAGCGATCCAAGCTGGGAATTTTGAACTCAAGCCAGTAATGTTCCAAATGTTGAATTCTAATGGACAATATGTTGGACTGCCACATGAAGATGTGAGAGAACATCTTAAATTCTTTTTATTGATCTGTGCTTCCTTTAGTCAACAAGGCATTCCTGATGATGTCTTGAAGATGCAATGATTTCCTTATTCCTTACAAGGAAGAGCCCGTACTTGGTTGTTTGGACTACCTGCCAGATTAATTACTTCTTGGGATGCACTAACAATAAAGTTTGTTTTGTGATTCAACCAATTGACAATGAATGCTTGTCTTAGAAATGATATTACTGCTTATCATCAGTTGGATGATGAAAATCTTTACACCACATGGGAACATTATAAATCTTTACTTTGACATTGTCCCATGCACATCATTCAACCAGAAACACAAATTGAGATTTTTATAATAGGTTGAATTCACATACAAAGAATCTTGTCGACACATCAAGCAATGGACTTCTGCTGAATTGTACTTATAATGATGCTGTGAGAATTATTGAGAGAATTGCTCAAAATGATTATCAATACCCTGTCTCCATAGCTGCACAAGCAAAAACTACTCCAAGAGTTATTGAATTGGATGCAATAACCACATTAAGTGCTCAAGTGTCTTCTTTCACAAACATGATTAAAAATATGCAAGGGACGAGTGGAGTTTCACCTATACAAGTCACTCAGCAAATTGATGTTCCTATTTTTTGTTGTGAGATTTGTAGTGACAACCATAGCTATGAAGAGTGTCCACAACATGCAGAGAATGCTTATTATATTAGTAACATCCACAACAATTCTTATTGTAACTCTTACAACAACTCTTCACGCAACCAACAGTTTTGGGGAACTCAAAATGTTGGACAAAATGCTGCGACATTCAGATATGGGAGTACATCTACTCAGGGCAATTATAATCCCAGATAAGGGAATTATTGTAACACCCCTTACCCGAGATTGTCGTCGGAGTCAAGCACGAGCTGTTACTTGACTTAACTTACTAATTCGGGGCATAAAATTTGCTTTTAAAATTAATTTATTTACATTCATTCAATATGTCCCTAAAAAGGGCCCTCGAGACCCTAAAACATGCAATTGAAACGGTTCGAGACCAAACCAGGAACATTAAATTTTTTTTGAATACTTAGACAAATCAAAACAATTTATTTCATTATTCCCTATAAAACTACCCACCTACATCATAGTCACTAAATAAATCATAACTCGAGTCACAAAACTCAAAATTTAAATTCTCTAATTTTTCCTGAAACTAGACTCATATATCTTCTTACTAATTTTTTTTCCAGAATTTTTGGTCTAGCCAATTAGTACAGTTTATTAGTTAAAGTTTCCTCAATTGCATTGTTCGACTACTCTGACCTCTCCTCACTACGAATCAATTTTCTCTCTGTATAGAATTCAAATAACTGAATCTAGAAATATAAAATATAAATCCTAATTCTTTTTGAACAATTTTTAGTGAATTTATAAAGTCAGAACAGTGGATTCAGAAATCGCTCTGACCCTGTCTCACTAAAATTCAAATATCTCTTAATATACACTTCTTTTGCTTAATCTGTTTCTTTCATATGAAAATAGACTCAATAAGCTTTAATTCTATGTCTCATTCATCACCTAACTCTATTTATACTATTCTTGGTGATTTTTCAAGATCACGTCACTGCTGCTGTTCAATACTGTTTTAATGCTAATTTCACTTTTTAGTGATTTCTTGTATTAACTACCATTTAAGCATACATAACACCGAAACATATTCTTCATTAGCCATTTCAATAGCTAATCATTATCAAATATTTACATACCATTCTTTAGTCATATCATAAGGACATACACACAAAATGGCTAAGTCCCTATACATGCCATAAACTAGAACGTTTGTAAACGAAGATACCCATTTGGTAACTTTATAGTCGATAGTGTGAAGTGATCTCCGATGACCTCCAACCTGAGCTTGCTTTTAAGTACTCTGAAACATGGTAAAGTGAAAGAAGTAAGCTTATAAAGCTTAGTAAGTTCACATGTGAAATAATAAGCATTAGAAATCAATTTAGCTTACTACTATGCTGTCATAATTTGCTTAAATAATGTTTAGTTCTTACTTTCCCATCTTACTCATCGGTAACCTTACCAAAGGCTCAGAATACAAAAGGTGCCTTACTTAATAGCTTGCTTACATACCTGCAGCATCTCACTTAACACATGAGTACTCTTTCATAATATAGGCATATTGCCAATCATGTCATAAAGTGTCACAAGCATAACTGAAAACTCATCACTTACTTAATACTTGATAATCTCAATTACTTACAATCTCAATATTAAATAAGCCTTAAATGCATACCTATACTCTTTCTTCATGTTCTCACCTTGTCGTTTCCTTGACTTACTCTTTTGGATTACTCAGGAACCTTTTCCTTTTTGAACGTACCATTGCCATGTCTTGACATGGTCTTACGTGGTATCCTTGCCTTATGAACTCACCAATGCCATGTCTTGGCATGGTTTTACATGGGACCTTTGCCTTATAGTAACTCATCAATACATTGTCTTGACATGGTCTTACATGATTTCCTTTCCTTATAGAACTTATCAATGCCATGCCTTGGCATGGTCTTACATGATATCCTTATCTTACCAAATGCCATGTTCCAAATATGGTCTTACATGGTTTCCTTGTCTTACCAAATGTGTAACACCACCAACTCGGCCTAGACGTTACGGCTGAATCTGGTGTGTCACATTACCTACCACTAACCAAGTTACCTAGTTTACTAAAGTTTGGGTGAGTTTTGCAAAAACCATTAATGAAGTTTTAAGAGAAATGTTCCAATTCACTAGTGTGAGTCCTATCCATTATCGATTGTTAAGGGTTTAGAAAAACGTGACTTTTGTTGCACCTTGAAAAGTTTCGTTTTAAAAACGTTTGATTGTCATGTCGGTTTGAAACAAGTAATTTTTGATAAACCCAAAGTTAACCAATTTCAAGGAATCAATTTAAGTGATGTGAATCTCAAGTCGAAAATGATTAAAGTAATTTAAAAACCCAAAATAAAAATAGTAGAGCGGCCTTATTACAACTTTAACCAAAATAGAAATAATAAATAAATAAATAAATGAGAAATTTAAAAGGAAGATACTTGAAACTTATTTCAAACCGGAAATTTAATCTTCGTGGCTACTTTGAATCCCGCCCAGCTCTGAGTCCACCAAGTAGGGCTCACCTACAAGGATGGAAGAGAAAGAGGGTGAGTTTGGAAAACTCAGTGTATATGGAAAACCCATCCAAAGCCCAAGTCGGCTAAAGCCCACTAGGCCTAAGCCCTATTCAGATAACCGCAGGTACTGGGCCGAAGCCGTTTTCAAAATACGATAAACTGGGACTTAGCCCCTTTTCAGATAACAGTATGGCCCGTAGGCCCATTCCAAAACAGTACAGACATATTCGTGTATGCAAGCCCAACCCAGCCTATAACTAACTGCTACACTCCACCCGTACCAGCCCTCCACTCCATGTGGGGAAGAGCTCAACCCACCTAGCCCTACACTCCACAGTTGCAGCATAGCTGCTCAGATATCAGTAAGTTCAGGCAAAGCCTCCAGTACGTGGTCAAGCCACTTTCAGTACTTCCTCCATCAATAACCCAGTACCATGCATCAGATAATAATAACATGGCATGTAGTAAATAGTAACAGTCAAATATGCATTCAGGTCAACCTTAACCCTAGGGGTATATTAGTAATTTTGCTCCTAGGGGTAAAACTGTAACTTTCCACCTATACAGGTATTTCAGTACTTTTATCAGTTTTAAGGGTTCTCATGAATGTTACAGTCCTTACTAGCCCATTTTTCATCGTAGTAATTTATTTATCTCAATTTCACAATCTTAGCCATTGGGCCCTAAAACCCTTAATGGGCCCTACAGTGTCCATTAGCCATTTAAGCCCATTTAACTCAAGTTTTATGACCAGTTTACCGGTTTAAGCAGTTTCGATTCTACAGTCTAACAGAACATACTTATTGCCTGTTTTTTATATTATATATTTTTATTATTTTTTTATTTATTAACCCATATGAGCCCGTAAGCCCATTGGGCCTAGTTTTATCCTATCGAGGCCCAATTCCCGAAGTGCACAAAATTTCACACACGACTAACTTACCGCTTTGCGATTTCAGATATAATGATTTCTAAACGTCTTGTGAGCACTCGTACACTCACAAGCCCACAAAATACAGGAATTTTGGCATTTCGGCTTTTGCCGAATTGAACTATGAGAGGGTGTTCGATACACACCTGTTTCGCAACGACTGCTACTGAGATCCCTTATGATGTCCTACAATTTATTACCACAATTCTTAGATTGCAACCCACAACAACAAATCCCAATATTCAGCAACCCATATTCGAACCATGCCCCTAAAACCGTTAGAATCTTACCTTTTTGCCGAAAACCGATGACTAGATCTAAGTCTAGTTGTTCCAAAGATCCAAGCCTTCGATCAAACCTCTAGAAGACACTAATCACCAGAAGAAATTGTCGGTTAAAGACCCTTAAAGCCCTATGCCCAAATCGACAGCCTTCCTAGATTTTAGGGACTTCGGCTTTTCTAAATTGTAAAATAAGACTAGATCTGAGGTGATGAGCACTTACCACTTATTCCTCTTTGATTTCTACGTAGATCTGATGCAGATCTATCCTCTAAACAATAGTAGAACTCGAATCCAGGAGATCTGAAGTTTCGGCTATAAGTCCCTAAATCTATGGCATTTCAACTTTTAAAGTGATGAAGAAGATGATGATTTGAGGCTATAACTTTGAAGTAATGTTGCCGACAGATACTAAGGGTTTAGAGAAGATAAAATTTTATCAAAAAGAACAAAAATAACTGAAGGATTTCGGCTTGGAGAAATCAGCACAAGAAGTGAGTTTTTAGGATTTCGACTTTTATGGCAATCGGCTATGGAGGTTTTGTGGAGGATGGGATTGACAAAGGATGTGAGTAAGGTGATTAGAAGGTTTCGGCTAGAAGAAAAAGCAAAAAGGAAGAAAGAAAATGGAGGAAGAAGAGAGGAAGAAGAAATCGACACCAAGGAGAAGGAATTTATATTTTCGGCTTTTGTGATAACTCAGAAAGGATGAATGGAAGTGAAAGCTTTCAGGTGGCTAACCCTAATTCTCTAAGACAGAAAAAGAAAAGAACCTAACCCTAATATCAACTAAAACAATCGGCCCAACCTCCCTAAGGCCCTTGCTGAAATTCACTTAAGTGATCACATGCCCGGCACATGCCTAAAATTAAAAAGTAACCATATGCCTACCTTGCAACTTGAACCCTGGACCTTTAATTCCTTCCCAGACGCCATTTTTTTAGGAACTTAGTGGCACCACCTTGCCACTTTACCAAGGCCTTATTTACGTCATAATTTACGAAGTTCTTCTTAAAAGCCCACTTAACCAAGTCTCCTATTCACTTAAAATCCAACCTTGATATTTTACCGTGATTAACTTAGGCTTGGGCCTTCTAAAGACCCACTAACACATTTAAACACAATTCCCATATTCAGAACACCAAAATTTCAAAATTTACCAAAAATCACAGAAACCTGAAAAATCCCGAAAATCAGAAGTTACAACTCTACCCCCTAAAAAACTTTCGGGCTCGAAATTTACCTGATCCAAATAATTGAGGGTATTGTTGACGCATAGTCTATTCTGACTTCCAAGTAACATCCTCCCTTCCTTGATTACGCCACAGTACTTTCACCAACGGAACCAACTTTCTTCTTAAAACTTTAACCTCTCGACCTAAAATTTGCACGGGTTCCTCAAAGGTCAAATCAGTCTTTACTTCAATCTCCTTCACTGGCACAACATGTGAAGGATCCGATCGATATCGTCTCAACATGGACACATGAAAGACATCATGGATTCTATCCAACCCCGGTGGTAACTCTAACTGATATGCTACTGGCCCTACCCGTTTAAGAACCCGATAAGGCCCTATAAACCGCGGACTCAGTTTGCCTTTCTTGCAGAACCTCAAGATCTTCTTCCAAGGTGAAACCTTCAAGAAAACCATATCCCCAATAGCGAACTCAATCTCTTTACACTTTAGATCTGCATACGACTTCTGTCTATCAGATGCCTCCTTTAATCGATCTCTTATCAACTTAACCTTACTTTCAGTATCTGCCACTAATTCCGGTCCAAGCACTTGTCATTCACCCAACTCTGTCCAACACGTAGGTGTACGACATCTTCGCCCATAAAGTGCCTCATATGGAGCCATCTGAATACTTGCTCGGTAGCTGTTGTTCTACGCAAACTCTGCCAATGGCAAGTAGTCCTCCCAACTACCACGAAAATCGATGATACAACCTCTTAACATATCCTCCAAAACTTGAATAACCCTTTCCGACTGTCCATCTGTCTGAGGGTGAAAAGCAGTACTGAAATCCAACCGTGTACCCAACGCCTCTTGCATCTTCTGCCAGAACCGAGATGTAAACCTAGGGTCTCGATCAAAAATAATCGACACTAGCACCCCATGCAATCGCACTATCTCCGCCACATACAACTTGGCCAACTTTTGCAGTGAGTAATCAGTACTAACAGGTATGAAATGGGCAGATTTCGTTAACCTATCCACAATTACCCACACAGAATCTTTCTTGGTGGGTGTCAAAGATAGCCCACTCACGAAGTCCATAGTTACTCTCTCCCACTTCCATAGTGGAATTTTCATCGGTTGCAGTAATCCAAAAGGCAAATTGTGCTCCGCTTTAACTTACTGGCACGTTAGACATTTCCCAACCAATTCAGTCACCTCTCGTTTTAGTCCAGGCCACCAGTACACCTCTCACAAGTCTCGATATAACTTATTTCCTCCAGGATGCATAGCACAAGGTCCACCATGAGCCTCTTTTAGAATTGACCGCCTCAATTCAGGGTCTTTCAGAATACAAACTCTTCCATGGAAGCATAGAACTCCGTCAGTATTCAGTCTAAAATCCTCATTCTCACCATTCTTAACTTGCCGAAACCGAAGAACTAACGAATCATCCTTCAACTATTTTTCTTTAATCTATTCAGCCCAAGTAGGCCTCACTTGCAATTCTACCATGCAAACAAGGCTCTCAAATCAGCAACAGCCTTTCGACTCAAAGCATCAGCCACCACATTAGCCTTACCTGGGTGGTACTCAATCGAACAGTCGTAATCCTTAATCAACTCTATCCATCTTCGTTGTCTAAGGTTTAACTCCTTCTGAGTCAACTGATACTTTAGGCTCTTATGGTCTGTGTATATAATACACTTTTCTCTATATAAGTAATGTCTCTAGATTTTCAACGCGAAGATCATTGCTTCTAGCTCTAAATCATGCGTAGGGTAGTTCGCTTCATGAGGCTTAAGCTGTCGCGAAGCATAAGCGACCAACTTACCCTTTTGCATCAGTACGCATCCTAACCCTACATGTGACGTATCACTGTACACAGTGAAGTCCTTCCCAGACTCTGGTTGAATCAACACTGGCGCCTCAGTTAATGCCTTTTTCAACTGGTCAAAAGCTTTCTACTGTTTTTCAGTCCAGACAAATGCTACTCCTTTCGTTAACAGTTTCGTCAATGGTGCAACAATCAGAGAAAATCCTTCTACAAACCTTCTGTAATAGCCTGCCAGACCCAGAAAACTCTGAATTTCTGATACTGACTTCGGTGGTTTCCATTCCAAAACTGCTTAAATTTTCCGAGGATCCACTCTAATTCCTTCGGCAGAAACTACATGACCTAGAAAAGTCACTTCTCGCAACCAGAATTCACACTTACTAAACTTCGCATAAAGTTACTTCTCTCTCAGCACTTGCAGCACAATACGTAGATGCTTATCATGCTTCTCCTCAGTTCCAGAATATACCAGAATATCATAGATAAAAACGACCACGAATCGGTCCAAGTAAGGTTGGAATACTTGATTTATCAGATCCATGAAAGCTGCAAGTGCGTTCGTCAACCCAAATGGCATAACCAGAAACTCGTAATGACCATATCGAGTTCTAAATGCTGTCTTATGAATATCCACTTCCTTTACCCTTAGCTGATGGTATCCAGATCGAAGGTCAATCTTGGAAAATACCGAAGCTCCTCTAAGTTGGTCAAATAGATCGTCAATTCTAGGTAGTGGGTATTTGTTCTTTATCGTTAGTTTGTTCAACTGGCGATAATCGATGCACATACGCATCGTCCCATCCTTTTTCTTCACAAACAGGACCGGTGCTCCCCATGAAGACACACTCGGTCTAATGAAGCCTCTATCCAACAAATCTTGGATTTGAGCTTTCAATTCCACTAACTCCTTCGGTACCATCCTATAGGGTGCAATGGACACTAGAGCTGTTCCAGGTAGCAAATCGATTCCAAACTCGACTTCTCGATTCGGAGGTAATCTAGGAAGCTCTTCTGGGAAAACATCTTGGAATTCTCTAATAGTTCTGACTGTGGATGTCTCCACAGTCAGATTCTCAGTTTTAGCTTAGCTTACAAAAGCCAAATATGCCTCGCATCCCTTACGCATCAGTTTCTCATCCCCCAAAGCTGATATTACATTAGACAAGTAATCTCTTTTTTTTCCAATAATCATTACCTCTTCATCCTCGACAGTCCTTAACACCATCCTCTTAGCTGCATAATCCAGAGTTGCCCTATGCTTGGTCAACCAGTCCATCTCTAGGATCAAATCGAATTCTCCGAACGATAACTCCATCAAGTCTCCATAGAAAATCCTACATTGAGTCTCTAAAGGCACCTCCCTAAAGAGTTTCTCTACCTTAACCGAGTGACCTAAAAGACTTATCACAGTTACCCCACACACAGTCTCCTCAAAGTGTACACCCAATACCCCTGAATTGTCACATGCAACATACGAATGAGTTGACCCCACATCTATCAGAGCAGTATAAGGTACGCCAGAGATAAAAAAACGTACCAGTTATGACATTAGGTGCGTCACCCTCCTCGCGGCGATGAGCAACATATACCAAAGCTGGCTGACGAGCCTCAGCATTAACAGCACCCCTGCCAGGTGCCCCACGTCCACGGCCATTTCCACCGCGACCTTGTCCACGACCTCTCGGTGGCGGTGGTCCACCTCGCACTAGTTGCACAGGTTGCACAGCCCCTTGAGTCTAGGCTGGCCTCCTAGGACAATCCCTGATCCAATGTTCCTTTGACCCACAACGAAGACAAGCCCTAGTACGCTTCCAGCATTCCCCCAGATGCACTCTACCACAATCTCCACAAGCTTGTGGTCTAACTGTGTTCACCGGAACTACTCGAACTAGTTCCTCCATCCTAGCTCTCTTAACATTTTGGTTTGCAGCACTAGCTGGTCCAGCATCCCTCCTGAATCGGTTTTGATCCCTATCGCGGTTCTTTCATTTGGCTTGCTTCACCTCTTCTGCTATCTTAGCCTTCTTTACCAGTGCAGCAAAATCGTGCTCTCTCTGCGGAGCTATTAGCACCCTTAACTCATACCTGAGGCCATCCTCAAAAAGAACACAGCGCACATATTTGGTGGAGACAATGCCACTAGCGTACTGGCTCAATCGCAGAAACTTTGCCTCATATTCAGCAACGGTCTTACTACCCTGGGTCAGGTTCAGAAATTCCTTTCTTCGTGCATCCACATAGCTAGCCCCGACATATTTTGCCTTGAAGGACTGCTTGAACAACTCCCATGTTACCCTCTTAGCTGGGGTATCCTCTCTCACAATGATCCACCACTGATACGCCTCGTCCCGTAGCAACGACACTGCTCCTTTTAACTTCTACTCCACTAAGTAGTCCAGGTCATCCATAATCTGCTCCGTGGCTTCCAGCCAGTACCCAGCAACATTTGGGGCTACTCTAGATACACCCCTAAAAACCTCCGCTCCGTTGGCCCGGAGTCGCTCAGAAAAGGATCCCCTATTCATGGGCCCTACATTAGCTCTAACCACCCTTTCCAAAACTCTCAACATGGCTTAGGATAGAGTTTCGTCCCCTGCGGCCCGATCATACGGCCCATTAGCATCCACCGGTGGTGGTCATGCCTCAACAGCTGGCATGTGTTCAGAAGATAAAGATCCAGCTTGAGTACTACCTCAGCCTCGACCACGGCCTCTTTCCCGAATAGCTCTCATACTCATATCGATTTATCTGATTATGAATTTTATGACATTAGTTTACTGTTTCAATTGTTTATTGCAAAATATCCTATGAACAGATAAAGTTTCAGAGTTGTTCCCGCGCAATCGCATTTTAGCTACTATCTCAATTTCCTAGGGCTTAGTTTTCCCTACAGTCTCAGTTTTGTAGCCTTAATACTACCTTATCTATAGTACTATATCTAAGGCTCAGTACTATCTACAATATTATTTTTAGTACAGTACAGTATATATATAGAGCAGAAAGATACTTACAGACTTGGTGTCGGGGATTTAGTGTGCCACCTTATCAGATTTCAGACAAACGCAAAAGATTTAGGCCTTTTTAAAATCCATTTATCAAACATTTGATTTAAAGAAACCAAGTTTGAAAATTTATCTCCTTTAACCAGAAAATTTGTTTTCAAAAGTCAAATTTTTCCAAAAATACCCTCTTTGGGCTTAAATTTTTGAAAACCTTTTTGGACCTGATCCACAACCGAGTTGTTGCAACCGGGCTCTGATACCACTAAATGTAACACCACAAACTCGGCCTAGACGTTACGGCTGAATCCGGTGTGTCACATTACCTACCACTAACCAAGTTACCTAGTTTACTAAAGTTTGGGTGAATTTTGCAAAAACCATTAATGAAGTTTTAAGAGAAATGTTCCAATTCACTAGTGTGAGTCCTATCCATTATCGATTATTAAGGGTTTAGAAAAACGTGACTTTTGTTGCACCTTGAAAATTTTCGTTTTAAAGACGTTTGATTGTCGTGTCAGTTTGAAACAAGTAATTTTTGATAAACCCAAAGTTAACCAATTTCAAGGAATCAATTTAAGTGATGTGAATCTCAAGTCGAAAACGATTAAAGTAATTTAAAAACCCAAAATAAAAATAATAGAGCGACCTTATTACAACTTTAACCAAAATAAAAATAATAAATAAATAAATGCGAATTTAAAAGGAAACTACTTGAAACTTATTTCAAACAAGTAATTTAATCTTCGTGGCCACTCTGAATCCCGTCCTGCTCCAAGTCCACCAACTAGGGCTCACCTGCAAGGATGAAAGAGAAAGGGGGTGAGTTTGGAAAACTCCGTGTATATGGAAAACCCATCCAAAGCCCAAGTCAGCTCAAGCCCACTAGGCCTAAGCCCTATTCAGATAACCGCGGGTACTAGGCCGAAGCCCTTTTCAGAATACGATAAACTGGGACTTAGCCCCCTTTCAGACAACAGTATGATCCGTAGGCCCTATCCAAAACAGAACAGACATATTCGTCTATGCAAGCCCAACCCAGCCTATAACCAACCACTACACTCCACCCGTACCAGCCCTCCACTCCATGTGGGGAATAGCTCAACCCACCCAGCCCTACACTCCACAGTTGCAGCATAGCTGCTCAGATATCAGTAAGTTGAGGCAAAGCCTCCAATACGTGGTCAAGCCACTTTCAGTACTTCCTCCATCAATAACCCAGTCCCATGCACCAGATAATAATAGCATGGCATGCAGTAAATAGTAACAGTCAAACATGCATTCAGGTCAACCTTAACCCTAGGGGTATATCAGTAATTTTGCTCCTAGGGGTAAAACTGTAAACTTTCCACCTATACAGGTATTTCAGTACTTTTATCAGTTTTAAGGGTTCTCATGAATGTTACGGTCCTTACTAGCCCATTTGTCATCACAGTAATTTATTTATCTCAATTTCACAATCTTAGCCATTGGGCCATAAAACCCCTAATGGGCCCTACAGTGTCTATTAGCCATTTAAGCCCATTTAACTCAAGTTTTATGACCAGTTTATCAGTTTAAGCAGTTTCGATTCTACAGTCTAACAGAACATACTTATTGCCTATTTTTTATATTATATATTTTTATTATTTTTTATTTATTAACCCGTATGAGCCCGTAAGCCCATTGGGCCCAGTTTTAGCCTATCGAGGCCCAATTACTGAAGTGTACAAAATTTCACACACGACTAACTTACCACTTTGCGATTTTAGATCTAATGATTTCTAAACGTCTTGTGAGCACTCGCACACTCACAAGCCCACGAAATGCCAGAATTTCGGCATTTCGGCTTTTGCCGAATTGAACTATGAGAGGGTGTTCGATACACACCTGTTTCGCAACGACTGCTATTGAGATCCCTTATGATGTCCTACAATTGATTACCACAATTCTTAGATTGCAACCCACAACAACCAATCCCAATATTCAGCAACCCATGACTAGATCTAAGTCTAGTTGTTCCAAAGATCCAAGCCTTCGATCAAACCTCTAGAAGACACTAATCACCAAAAGAAATCGCCGGTTAAAGACCCTTAAAGCCCTATGCCCAAATCGACAGCCTCCCTAGATTTTAGGGACTTCGGCATTTCTAAATTGTAAAATAAGACTAGATCTGAGGTGATGAGCACTTACCACTTATTCCTCTTTGATTTCTACGTAGATCTGCTGCAGATCTATCCTCTAAACAATAGTAGAACTCGAATCCATGAGATCTGAAGTTTCGGCTATAAGTCCCTAAATCTATGGTATTTTGACTTTTCAAGTGATGAAGAAGATGACGATTTGAGGCTATAACTTTGAAGTAATGTTGCCGACAGATACTAAGGGTTTAGAGAAGATAAAATTTTATCAAAAAGAACAAAAATAACTGAAGGATTTTGGCTTGGAGAAATTGGCACAAGAAGTGAGTTTTTGGGATTTTGGCTTTTATGGCAATCGGCTATGGAGGTTTTGTGGAGGATGGGATTGACAGAGGAGGTGAGTAAGGTGATCAGAAGGTTTCGGCTAGAAGAAAAAGTAAAAAGGAAGAAAGAAAATGGAGGAAAAAGAGAGGAAGAAGAAATCGACACCAAGGAGAAGGAATTTGAGTTTTCAGCTTTTGTGAGAACTCAGAAAGGATGAATGGCAGTGAAAGCTTTCAAGTGGCTAACCCTAATTCTCCAAGACAGAAAAAGAAAAGAACCTAACCCTAATATCAACTAAAACAATCAGCCCAACCTCCCTAAGGCCCTTGCTGAAATTCACTTAAGTGATCACATGCTCGGCACATGCCTAAAATTAAAAAGTAACCATATACCTAGCTTGCAACTTGAACCCTGGACCTTTAATTCCTTCCCAGACACCAGCTTTTTAGGAACTTAGTGGCGCCACCTTGCCACTTTACCAAGGCCTTATTTGCGTCATAATTTATGAAGTTCTTCTTAAAAACCCACTTAACCAAGTCTCCTATTCACTTAAAATCCAACCTTGATATTTTACCGTGATTAACTTAGGCTTGGGCCTTTTAAAGGCCCACTAACACATTTAAACACAATTCCCATATTCAGAACACCAAAATATCAAAATTTACCAAAAACCACAAAAACCCGAAAAATTCTAAAAATCAGGGCGTTACAAAATGTCATGTTCCAATCATGGTCTTACATGGTATCCTTGTCTTAGTGCCAATGCCACATCTTGATGTGGTCTTACATGGAGTCTTTAATCAATGCCGATGCCATGTCTTGACATGGTCTTACACGGGATCCTTGCCTTACCAATGCCATGTCTTGACATGGTCTTACATGGTATCCTTAACCGTCAATTCCTCATTAAATGTCATGTTATGAACATGGACTTTTTCATCAATTCTGCCTTAATTGCCATGGTACAACCATGTACTTTGAAATATCAATGCCTTGTCAAGTCATAGCTGAAACATACTTGCTCAAATTCTCAAGGTTATTCACATAACTCAATAATAACAATACTAATAACAATAATTGCATGATAATAAAATGCTACTCAACTTACATACTTACATTCTCAATCTCATCATATCATCAACTTAACTTATTCTCATCAAACTATGCTAGTCAATACTTTCTTGTTATCATACAAAGCCATAATACAAAATATGGTCTTACATATAAATTATACAAGTTCTCTTTCTAATATCAAATTATTATCGAACATTAATCATTATATCTGAAACGCCATACTAAAGTATTTTTGGCCAAAATATCAATTTATCATTCAAATATGCATAATTAAATGCTTATTAAACATATGAACTTACCTCGATACCAAAACGACCATTTTACCAACTTTCTCGATTTTCAGTTTTTCTCCCGTTCTAGGTCCAAATCTCACTTTCTGGGATATAAAACATCATATTTCACTTATTTAATTAATGTACTATTCAAAACTTTCCCTAACTCAAACTTTAGCAAAATTATAATTTTGCCCCTAAACTTTTGTAGAATTACGAATTTGCCCCTAAGCTCGGAAATTAAAATTTATCCATTTTTATTATGTTTTATGACACACTGAACATTTTTCCCTTATATGGAAATATCAAATTCCACTCTATCATGTACTTATGAACATTAGGTATTTTTACCGATTATGTCGTTTTACTCATTTTCACTTAAAATTGCTTAGCAAAAGTTGTTTAACATAATTTCAAGCTCATATTCTACCATAAAACATCAAAATAAATACATTTAACCTATGGGTATTTTCCAAATATGAACCCCAGCATGAATTATTGTTAGAATAAGCTAAATCAAGTTACCGGGACTCAAAAAACGTAAAAAAATGTTAAAAATGAGGCTAGAATAGACTTACTATTGAGTTTGAAAAGCTTGGAAACCCTAACCATGGCTTCCTCCATGCTATATTCAGCCTCCATGAAGAAGATGAACCAATTTTGGCTTTATTTTCCCTTTTTAATTCTTTTAATTACTAAATGACCAAAATGCCCTTAAAGGCTTTTCTTTCAAATTTGTCCTATTCTTACCCATTTTTGTCCAAACTTAAATATAATGGTCTAATTACTAAATAAGGACCTCCACTTTAAGAACCCATTTCAATTAAATCCCCTTTATTATCTAGAACACACATTTTTCTAATTTTACAATTTAGTCCTAATTATCAAATTAGGCACTTATACATAAAATTTCTTCACGAAATTTTCACACAATTATTCAATCTAGATTCGTGGTTTCGTAACCACTATTCCGTTTAGGCCCTACTTTGGGATGTTACAATTATAATCAATAGCAGTAGATCTATAATCAGTACACTAAAATGCATCCACAACAAGGCCAGACATATCCAAACCAAAATCTGATGCAACTGCAACACTCTTCAATACCAAATCAGCATATTCAAGGACATCAATAGCAACTGTACACTCAAACTTCTACTTCTGACCTGTTAGAACCTCTTGAGGCGTTATTGTGGGAGTATATTATTGGTATGGAAGCTATCATACAAGGGAATTCATCTTCCATTTGAGTATTGGAAGCGCAATTAGGACAACTTGCTTCAAATTTGAATACTCGACCACCAGGCTCAATACCTAGTGACACGGCTATCACTCTTAGGAATAGTAAACAAATTGGTGAACCTTTTATCGGCTCTATTGCAGCACCTCACTATATGGATGGAGTAATCACTGATGAGAAGGTTGAATCTGAAGAATTTGTCAATGGATTAGACAAATAAGTTCCACAAATTCACTCATATGCCTAATGTCCAACCTTCTAAACTGTCGATTCAATCAAAGATGTCAGCACAAGGAGATATATCTCTACCTTTACCCTTCCCATAAAGATTCAGGAAGAATGAGCATGACAAGCAGTATTAGTAGTTCCTGGACACATTGAAGCAACTGTAAATCAACATTCCTTTAGTAGATGCTTTAGTACAAATTCTGAGTTATGGGAAATTTATGAAAGACATCTTGTTCAAGAAGAAAAAGCTCACGAATATTGAAACTATTGCACTCACAGAAGGCTATAGTGTTGTTTTGACAAATAAGTTGCCCCATAAATTGAAAGATCCTTGGAGTTTATCATCCCATGTTCAATTGGCAATCATTATTTGGGTAAGACTTTATGCGACTTGGGAGCTAGCATTAACCTAATGCCACTATCTACTTTTAGAAAGTTGGGAATTGGTCACATAAAATCTACTGCAGTGACATTACAACTAGCCGATCGATTCTTGGCTCAACCTGAAGGGCAAATAAAAGAAGTCTTAGATAAATTCATTTTTTGGCTGATTTTATCATACTTGACTGCGAGACAAACAAGGAGGTTACCATAATCTTGGGATGACCATTTTTATCCACCTGTCGAACTCTTATTGATGTTTATAAGGGTGAACTAACTATGTGACTTAATGATGAGCAAGTCACCTATAGTGTTTTTTAATCTGTTCAATGCAAGGACAAAGAAGAATGTTATATTATTTATGTGCTAGATGATCTAATTGAGGAAGAATTCAATGACCAAAGCACCACACTTTTGGAGAGTTTGCAGTGACATCTGATGTCGAATCCTTAGACGATTGTGACAACATGGTTAAAGCTAATAATCTTGAACTCAAGCATGGATAGCATATTGAATCCTTAGACCTAGCCAACAGAACAACCTTAATTTTCAACGGTACTTTCACTTTTTGCGGTATGGCTTTCGGTCTTTGCAACGCATCAACCACATTTAAAATGTGCATGATGGCAATATTCTCAGATATGATCGAAGAATCTATAGAGGTTTTTATGGATGATTTCTCAGTTGATGGGAATGATTTTGATCATTGCACTGACAATTTGGATAAAGTACTGAAGTGATGTAAGGATACACATCTTGTCCTGAATTGGGAAAAATGTCATTTCATGGCAACTGAAGGTATTGTGTTAGGACACCGTATCTCTAGCTAAGGTGGAAATCATTGAGAAATTACCTTTACCAAAAAACATGAGGGGTATTCGCAGTTTTCTATGACATGCGGGGTTTTACCGATGGTTTATTAGAGATTTTTCAAAAATTGCAAATCCCTTATGCTCATTGTTGGAACAAAATAAAAAATTCTTCTTTAATGATGCATGTCTGAATGCCTTTATTCAGTTAAAAAAGAAGCTAGTAAATGCAACCATTGTCATTGCACCAGATTGATCTCAACCTTTTGAAATTATGTACGATGCAAGCAACTTTGCTATAGGTGCAGTGCTAGTACTACGAAAAGGAAAAATATTTCATGTCATCTATTATGCTAGCAAAACTCTTACAGAGGCTCAACTCAATTATACAACTACAGAGAAATAATTGTTGGCTGTAGTCTTTGCTTTTGACAAGTTTTGTTTCTATCTTATCGGTGCAAAGGTAACGATATTCACTGATCACTTGGCGTTGAGATATCTCTTTGCGAAAAAGGATGTCAAACCAAGACTGATACGTTGGATATTACTGTTGCAAGAATTTGACATCGAGATAAAAAACTATAAGAGTTCAAAGAATCAAGTTACAGACCATCTGTCTCAATTGGAAGTTGGCAGAGAAGACAGAAACATACTTTAAATTGTCGACGCATTCCTAGATGAGAAGTTATTTGCTGTAGATGCAACTCCTTGATATGCAGATTTTGTTAATTATCTAGTGTGTGAAAACTCCCATTGGGTGTCACAAGCCATAAAAAAGAAAGATTTCTTCGTGACGTAATGAAGCATCATTGGAACGAGCTGTATTTATTCAAGGTATGCAATGACAACATCATTTGACGTTGTGTTCCAGAAGAGGAGATGCATTCAATCCTGAAGCATTGTCATGATGCTCCTTACAGAGATCATTTCAGTGGTATGAGAACTGCTATTAAAGTTCTCCAATCAAGATTCTACTGGCCAACATTATTCAAAGACGCCCACAATTTTGTGAATCAATGCGATAGGTGTCAACACACAGGTTCCATATCCCGACACAATAAAATGTTGCAGCAGCCAATTATGGATGTTAAATTATTCGATGTTTGGGGTATGGATTTTATGGGACCATTTCTGAGCTCATTTGGAAATCTTTATATATTAGTAGATGTTGATGGTAATTACCCTAACTCGTAACCGTCGCCGAAATAGGTTAAGAGGCATTACCGGACTTGTAACTCAATTCAACACAATCATTTTCCAATTATTATCTCATTTCAGTAACTATCATTCAATCACCTTTAATATGTACTTAAAACGAGCATAGGAAGCTTAAAACATGCATTCGGGACTAAATCAGAAACATATTAAAATTTTGGAAACTTAGAAAAATTTCAATATTTCAAGTATCACACGCCCATATGAATGCTAATAGACACACCCGTATTTTAAACCGTGTGGAAACAGGGCATACATACTGACTTGGGTCACACGGCCGACCACACGCCCATGTGTCAGCCCGTGTGTTACACACGGCAAGTAGACACGCCCGTGTGTCTAGGCCATGCCAAACTTGTAGGGTATATTGGCTTAATTCGAAAGGTAGCCCAGGGGACACATAGTCTTGTCTCTGCCCCTGTGGACAAAAATAGAATATTTGTAAAGCCATTTTTCCACCCTAAAAACACAAGCATTCATAAACATAGATAACCATATTTTTACAACTCAATAGGCAGCCAAGATAACCCTTTCAATACACATTATTACCAATTCAACTTGTTATTCAATTACCTATTTAATACCGATCATAATTCATTCATCTAACAAATACATATCAATACCTCATTTGCATATTTTCATTCAAAAAATACCTTGCCAAAACATACCATAACTAAACACTTAATTTAACCAAAACATGGTGCCAAAATAAGCCAAATCACGTGGCTTAACACATATACAAAATATACCAAAAATCATGATATCAAGTAACATAACTAACATAATTTAAACTAGCCTATACATGCCATATTTACATATCCACAAGTTCAAAAATACCAATAAAAAATTGGATAGTGTGATGTGCAACTCTATCTTATCCAGAACAAGTAAGCTAACGAGCCTCTATAAAATATGGAAAAAGAAATAGAGTAAGCTTTATAGCTTAGTAAGCCGTATAATGCAGAATTAAACTTACTATTTATACATAATCAAAGCAACATTAAAATACCAGCAATTCAATTAACCAACACCTAATCATAAGTATCCATCACATGTTAAACATTTGGAAAATACATAAAACCATCAATTAATACAATACTTTGCATCAATCCAAAATTCACATATCATATATATAGCATTAGTAACATTTATAATCCGTAATTTATCCGTATAGACAGTATTTAGGCTTGTTGAATCTATTAGAACTTCAAAGGATACTCAAGTGAACAATGTCAGTAATCCGTCAATTCATTATCATATATGCTCTTTCGAGCCATGATCTGTAAGCTTCACCTGAGTTGATGAACAGTAAGCTCTAATGAATTAAAACGGTAAGCCCTATCGAGCTGAACAGTAAGCTCATACGAGCTGAAATGGTAAGCTCCAATGAGCTGAAAATAGTAAGCTCTTACAAGCTGTGGTGAGTCCGCAACAAATTCAGAAGCTCGACCAAAATGGTAATCCCAGTAACATGTCACTCGTATCCAATGAATTCATACAGTTCAAACAGGGCTCAGTAACAAATACATCATATCAATAAGGCATTTTGATCGCATGATTCGTAACAAGAAATAAATATTAATAATGAAGATCAAACCTAGACTAACTATTATCACGACAAAAAGGCAAGCGCACCTATCGAACAATAGTATAGTAATGGCAAGACTGGGATATCGTACCCAAGGGAACCAAAAGTACTAGTAATAACTATCTTTTTATTATCTAGCCTAAGAATAAAAGGGGTTTGTTTTAATTAACTAATTATTTAAACTAAAAATGCACAGAGAAAAGAATTAGGGAATTGCTTTTGGGAAAATCGATTGACTTGAGACAATACCTAAGGAAAAATCCACCTAGACTTTACTTGTTATTCTGGCTTCGAATCGGACGATTTATTCATTCAACTTGTTCCGTAGAGATCCCTAAGTTATGTTATTATCCCTATTCAAGACTAATAACATCTAATCCCTAGATTGAATAACCGAGACTTGTCTCTAATTAACACTCTAGAGTTGCATTAACTCAATCTATGGATCCCCTTATTAGGTTTCACCCTAATCTGACAAAATCTTGTCACCCTATTTCTAGGCGCGCAATCAACTCTGCTTAATTATGACAAATGTACTCTTAGACAGGGTTTATTCCTCCTCTGAATAAGAGCGTGTCTTGAATCAGTATCCTGGGATATCAAAACAAGAATTAAGAACACATAATTAAGAACAAGTTAAATATTTATCATATGATTCAAAAAATAATAACAAGATTCGTCTTAGGTTTCGTTCCCCTTAGGTATTTAGGGGATTTAGTTCATAACTAAATAAGAAAACATTTCAGAAGAATAAAGAATACAAAACATAAAGAAAACCCAAAACTCCTGAAGGGGAATTAGGGAGAGATCTTCAGTCTTGATGATGAATCTGGCTTCTGAAATGGATCAATCGGCTTCCTTGGGGTAATTCCTTACCCCTCTTCTCCATCTCCCTTTTTCTCCTCCTCTAGTGCGTATTTATAGGCTTTGGAATGCCTAGAAACTCTTCAAAGTGGCCTTTTCTGAATTGGATTTAACTTGGGCTCAACAGGGACAGCCTATGTGACACGGCCGTGTGACGTGATTACCAGGCCGTGTTCGATCCGTTAAATTGCACACGGCCGTGTGGGTCAATGTCAGGCCATGTGAATCGTGAAAGCCTTGGTCGACACCCTCGTAAGACACGGGCGTGTGAGCTACCCGTGTGGCAAGGCTTAAGCCGTGTCATCTTCTCGATTTGGTATGTTTTGTCCCTTTTTGGCTCGTTTTTGGCTCCTTTTGACTCTTGGTGCTCCCCTGAGTACAAAACATGAAATTAAAGCATTAGGAGCATCGAATTCACCAATTCTAATGAGAAATCATCTATAAAATGCATTAAACATGGGGTAAAAATATGTATAATTTACGGTTTATCAAATACCCCCACACTTAAGCATTTGCTTGTCCTCAACCAAAATTCTCAACTCATAATCAAGATAAATTCTTCTCAACTTATAATTCTTATCGATAATATCTCAAAATAATCCGCAGGTAATCATACATTGAGAGTTCAACTAAAAGAACATAAAAGTTTCAAACATTCCAAGTTGAGTATTTTATTCATGCAAACATGGATGTCTCCCATCATCTAAGTAATTACCTTTGATTCAGAATATCATAGAGTTTCACATCCTCACTACAGATTCACTCAAATCACTCGAGGTGTTTAAGGACAATAAATGAAGCACTCAATAGTCAACAATGAAAAGTCATTACCATAGGCGTGCATAAAAATCAAATCTCCACCACTATAATTTAAGATGATACATCAATCAAAAGGTCTTTAGAGGGTTGTAATGAGGTTTGGTTAGGGGGTGTGGTCACAAGCTGAAAGAAAGGGTTAGAATCAAGATTGAATTGAAAAATTGCCTAACTAGAAAAAGAGTTAACCTTCACTTGCATACAACAGAGTTTCTTCTCAGAATATGAAATTACAAAAATGCATACATAGTTTTTTTTAGAACAAGTTAAATAAAGAAGAAAACATAGCTAAGCAACTTTTTCAACTCAGATCTCGACAAAAATAAGGATCAAATTAATTTGGGGGAGTTCAACTATAATGGGTTAATGGTTAATATTAAGGGTAATACAAGGAATGACTTGTTAGGCTCAAGGGGGTTTACTAGGGGTTAATCGCAGAGGTAGGCTTTTTATGGCATGAGTGGGTTAATCCTATGTGCCTTAATCATTTTGACATATCAAATCAAATGGTGTGGTCTCGACATGCATAATCAAGCAAGTTCTAGAATAATAGTTCAATACTGACGCACTCAAAGCAATAATAAAAGTGAGCATGAAAGGATGAATAGATGCTCAAAAGGCTCAAAAATCTCACAAAAATTATGGCTTTTTGATGTTTAGACTCGTGAATTCTATTCAAAGTAATACCTAGAGTTGGGGAAACAGCCTATAATTTTAATTTCTTAAAAATCAACTTATTATGCTTGATTCTCTAATGTCTTAAAGTTTAAATAATCAATGCATAAATCCCTATGTTTTAATTCAAGATATATCAATCAAAATCATCAATCAATTAAAATTTATCCTAAATATGATATGAGAGCTTTTTAAGAGAACAAGGCAATCATTAATAAATACCCCCTACACTTAAGATGTACATTGCCCTCAATGTACAAAGATAGATATTAGAGAATAAAAATAAGATAGGGAGAGAAGTGAAACTTCCTGTATGATGAATTCCTTGAATTTAGAGTTTTGGAGAGTGATCGGTTTGAGAGTGGAGGAGGATACTCCGATGGTCGTAGAGGTTCATTAGGCCATAAGTCCTGCGCCAAAAGAGTATTATATCTAGTGGTAGCTATTGTCGTGGTCGAGCAGGACATGGCAGTCGTGGAGAACCATTTTTTGGTGGAGTTTTAGTTCCTCTGTGATGATGAGCTTAAGAGCTCTATATAACTGTGATAAAATTAGGAACTTTTTAGGGATATTAGGAAGAATAAGTACTCAAAAAAAAGGAATAACCGAAATTCATGATTAAAAATAAAATTCTAAAATCTAAAAAAAAAGTAGTTTCAATTTAAAACATAAAATGATAAATAAATATTTTTAAATATCCTCATCGCTGGATGGTTCGTGAGGTGGAACTGGCGATGAGATGTGGAGGGCTTTGGAAAGGAAGAAGAAAATGAACAGTGATTTGCTTATATAGGGGAGGGCCACACGGCTTAGGGCCACGCCTGTGTACTTATGAGGGTAAGCCCGTGTGTTTCAAATTTTGCAATTTTAGGTCGTGATTGGTTATTCTCCCACGTCCGTGTGTCTTGGGCGTGTGTGGTGCACGGTCATATTGCACGGCCGTGTCTAGCTTTGTTTGCTTCTCCCATACCCGTGTGTTATGGTAGCACGCCCGTGGATTGTTGTACATGGCTGAAGGGCACGGGCATGTCGTACTCTCGTGTCAAAGAAACAGAATTGAGCGTTGTCCTTGGCACACCTGTGGGTTTCCATCCCCACGCCCGTGTTTTTCCTATCAAGTGCACCCACGACCATGTAGCACGGCCGTGGGGATTTACTGTACCCCATGTTTTAGGGAAAATCATTTACCCTGTTTTTGCACGGTCATATCGCACGACTATGTTTCCCTCCGTGTTGGGCACACGGCCTTAAGCACGACATTGTGATTGGCCGTATCTCTATGGAAACACCTGTATTCAAGATTTCTATTAGTAGGTTAGGAGATAGATATCAGAATTTAAAGAAATTAATAATGTTAATGCTTGGGTTGCCTCCCGAAAAGCGCTTATTTATAGTCTAAGCTTGACTTACCTCTCTGTTGAATGATCATGGTGGTTCGAGGAGTTCATACTCCTTATTCATGTTGTCAATTTTAAAATAAGGTTTTAATCGGGAGTTGTTTACCTTAAAAGTACCGAACTTGGGATGACTCTTCTCAACCGTACCAAATGGGCAAATACTGAGTACCGTAAGAGGGATTTCCTCATTTGGTGTGGTAGTGACAATGTGAGGATCAAAGGCATCTAGTAAGATTGTATCACCAACCTTAAGTTGATTAAGAGAGGTATCGAGCTTGTTTTTACGTAGTTTCAGTTTATCACTTGTTCTCGGTTTGTGTTCTCGCCATTCGTCTAGCTCCTCTATCCGTAGTCTTCGTTCTTCATGGACATCTTTGTTCTCTTCATGTAGTAGCGCACTGTCTCTGTTGTCTTGGTTTGAAGAAATTCCTGCAAGGACGAGTGAATATTAGTTTTATCATTGACAGGTTTTATAGCATTAACTTGAGTCTTAGAGGTTTTGACTAAGTCGCGTACTTGAAGTGTTACTGCGTCGTCACCTGCACGAAGTGTTAGCTCTCGGGTGCCTACATTAATAATGGTTCTGGCAGCTGCTAAAAAGGGTCGTCCCAAAATTAAAGGTACCTCGTTATCCTCATCCATATCTAAGACAATGAATTCTACTGGGTAAATAAATTTATCAATTTTAACGAGAACATCTTCAATAATACCCTTATGAAATCTAACTATTTTGTCAGCCAATTGTATGCTCATCCTAGTTTGTTTGGGTTTTCCGAAACCTAGTTGTTTAAAAATTTTATACGGCATAACATTTATACTTGCTCTTAGATCAACTAAAGCATTATTCACAAATAGACTACCAATTAAACAAGGAATTGTAAAACTCCCTGGATCTTTTAATTTGTTAGGTAGCTCATTCTTTAGAATAGCTGAGCAGACTGCATTGAGTTCCACGTGCGATGTAGCGTCTAATTTCCTTTTATTGCTCAGAAGTTCCTTTAAGAATTTTGCTGAGTTGGGCATCTGCGAAAGAACTTCAATAAAGGGTAAGTTAATATGTAATTTCTTTAAGAGTTTGACAAACTTACCGAATTGTTCTTTTGTTCTGTCTTTCATCATCGCTTTAGGATATGGCACACGAAGTTCATGATTTGTACTTACTTGTTTGGGATCATTATTATTTACCTCTTCTCGTCCTTTGTTCATCGCGTTGTCTTACTGTGTTTCTGGCTCGAGTGCAATGAGTCCATCCTTATTTTGAGTGCTAATTGCATTGAGGTGTTCCCTCGGATTAGGTTCAGTATTACTTGGTAGGCTACCTCGTGGTTGTTCGGAGATTAGTTTGGACAACTGGCCTATCTGAGTTTCGAGTCCTTGGATCGATGCTTGTTGATTCTTAAGTGCTGTCTCAGTATTTTGGAAACTGGTTTCTGACACCGAGATGAATTTAGAAAGCATCTCTTCAAGGTTTGGTTTTTTCTCCTGTTGATAAGGTGGCTGTTGAAAACCCTGAGGATTTTGTGGCTTTGGATTTCCTTGACCTCCCCAGGAAAAATTGGGGTGGTTCCTCCAACCTACATTATAAGTATTACTGTATGGGTTATTTTGAGATCTAAAGTTATTGTTACCCATATAGTTGACTTGTTCTTCTTCAGTTGTAGGATTGAAGGATTGGTATTCTGTATGCACACCTCCTCCGCTTGAGTCACACCTCATTATTGGATGTACTTGCGTAGACCCAAGAAAACTATCAATCTTTTTTTATTGAGAAGTTCTACCTGATTAGAAAGCACGGTGACTGAATCGATGTTATAAACGCCGGCTATTTTCGTTGGCTTTGTCCTCATAACTTGCCACTGATAGTTATTTAGTGACATCTCCTCTATAAATTCATAGGCATCTTCCAGTGTTTTATTGTTGATGGTTCCACTAGCAGCCGCGTCAATCATTTGTCTTGTTGAGGGATTCACACCATTGTAGAATGTTTGAACTTGCAGCCAAAGTGGTAACCCATGGTGAGGGCACCTTCTCAGTAAGTCCTTGTATCTCTCCCATGCATCGTAAAGTGTTCCTAAATCCATCTGCACAAAAGAAGAGATATCATTACGTAATTTGGCCGTTTTAGCTGGCGAAAAATATTTTAGTAAAAATTTCTCGGTCATTTGTTCCCAAGTAGTGATAGACCCTCGTGGTAACAAGTTCAACCACTGTTTAGCTTTGTTTCTCAGCAAAAAGGGAAATAACTGAAGACGAATGGCATCATCAGAAACGCCATTGATTTTGAATGTATCGCAAAATTCAAGAAAATTCGCCAAGTGCGTGTTGGGATCCTCATCCTGCAAACCATCAAACTGAACAAACTGCTGTATCATCTGAATTGTGTTAGGTTTTAGTTCGAAATTATTCGCAGCAATAGCAGCTCTAACTATACTAGACTCACCTGTTAAATAAGGTTTAGCGTAATCATACATAGTACATGGAGCAGGATTTTGATTAGCTGCAATTGCAGGAGGCAGCTGATCGTCTGGGTTTTCAGCCATCTCGTCAGTTGGGGTTTGAGTATCGTCTTCTCGCTCATTCTCCATGTAGCATAAACTACGCCTTATTTCTCTTTAATTTTTTTGATTTTGTACGATCAATTTCTTCATCAAAGAGTAATGGTCCTGACGAGTTTCTTCTAGTCATAAACTATAAAAATCTGCCAAGAGAGAGAAAAAAAGTAAATTAATAAATAATAAAATAAAATAAAATTGCAAGAAAAATAAATGGCTAAAGTACTAAAAATTTAGTGTTCCAAATATTTCAGTTCCCCAGCAACAGCGCCAAAAACTTGATCGCATGATTCGTAACAAGTAATAAATATTAATAATGAAGATCAAACCTAGACTAACTATTATCACAACGAAAAGGCAAGCGCACCTATCGAATAATAGTATAGTAAAGGCAAGACCGGGATATCATACCCAAGGGAACCAAAAGTACTAGTAATAACTATCTTTTTATTATCTAGCCTAAGAATAAACGGGGTTTGTTTTAATTAACTAATTATTTAAACTAAAAATGCACAGAGAAAAGAATTGGGGAATTGCTTTTGGGAAAATCGATTGACTTGAGACAATACCGAAGGAAAAATCCACCTAGACTTTACTTGTTATTTTGGCTCCGAATCGGACAATTTATTCATTCAACTTGTTCCGTAGAGATCCCTAAGTTATGTTATTATCCCTATTCAAGACTAATAATGTCTAATCCCTAGATTGAATAACCTAGACTTTTCTCTAATTAACACTCTAGGGTTGCATTAACTCGATTTATGGATCCCCTTATTAGGTTTCACCCTAATCCGACAAAATCTTGTCACCCTATTTCTAAGCACGCAATCAACTCCGCTTATTTATGGAAAATGTACTCTTAGACAGGGTCTATTCCTCCTCTGAATAAGAGCGTGCCTTGAATCAGTATCCTGGGATATCAAAACAAGAATTAAGAACACATAATTAAGAACAAGTTAAATATTTATACGATTCAGAAAATAATAACAAGATTCGTCTTAGGTTTCATTCCCCTTAGGTATTTAGGGGATTTAGTTCATAACTAAATAAGAAAACATCTCAGAAGAATAAAGAATACAAAACATAAAGAAAACCCAAAACTCCTAAAAGGGAATTGAGGAGAGATCTTCAGTCTGATGAATCCGGCTTCTAAAATGGATCAATCGGCTTCCTTGGGGTAATTCCTTACCCCTCTTCTCCGTCTCCCTTTTCCTCCTCCTTTAGTGCGTATTTATAGGCTTTGGAATTCTTAGAAACTCTCCAAAGTGGCCTTTTCCGAATTGGACTTAACTTGGGCTCAGCAGGGACACGGCCGTGTGACGTGGCCGTGTGACGTGGTTGCCAGGCTGTGTTCGATCCGTTAAGTTACACACGGCCGTGTGGGTCAATGGCCCGGCCGTGTGAATCGTGAAAGCCTTGGTCGACACCCTTGAAAGACACGAGCGTGTGAGCTGCCCGGTGGCAAGGCTTAAGCCGTGTCACTTCTCGATTTGGTCCGTTTTGTCCCTTTTTGGCTCCTTTTGACTCTTGGTGCTCTCCTGAGTACAAAACATGAAATTAAAGCATTAGGAGCATCGAATTCACCAATTCTAATGAGAAATCATCTATAAAATGCATTAAACATAGGATAAAAATATGTATAATTTACGGTTTATCACATTTATACTTCAAATATTTCCATTATACACATTCATTTCAATAATTACAAGTATATAAAAGTTCGATTCTAATTATATGAACTTACCTCGTATTCTCGGATAAAACTATCGGCTATTCGTTGATCTTTCATTTTCCCCAATCTAAACTCGATTTCAACTTATCTTGATCTATATATTATCAAATTTAGTACATTTAGCATTCAATCTATTCAATTTAGTCCATAATTCATATTTTGGTAAATTTGCATATTTGCCCCTATACTTTACAATTTTTACAATTTAGACCTTATCACCTAAAATTGCAAATTTATGCAATTTAGTACCAACCCATGTCTAGCCAAATTTACTATGTATTACTAGCAACCCATATCTTTCATTATTTTACACTTTTAACCACCACACTTTACAATTTCACAATTTAATCCCTATTTTGCATTTTTGTCAAAAAATCACTTTATAAAATTTGTAAAACCATCATCAAGCTTCCATAATCTATCATTAAACATCAAAGAACTCAAGCATTCAAAAATGGCATCATTCAAAATCTATAACAGTTTGAAAAATGAAGGTACAGGCTAGCTAGATTAAGTTGCAACGAGCTCAAAAACGTAAAAATCATTAAAAATCGAGCTAAAATCGTACCTTAATTAACAAATGAAACTTGGCTGAATGAAAACCTAAAAATTTTGGCTTTTCTCCTTGCAAGAATCAGCTAAGGAAGATGATGATAACATAAAATGAATTTTTGTTTTAATTATTATAACATTTATTAACCATTTACCAATTTAACCTTAAAATTAATTCAAAATTACACCAATTTCCATTCTATCATCCTCCACTAACCATAAATGGCCTATTTATCACTTAAGGGCCTTTACTTTAATGTTCTATAGCTATTTGACACTTTTAGCTAATAGGACACAAGTTTTACACTTTACGCAATTTAGTCCTTTTTACCGAATTAAGCATTTAAACAGTAAAATTTCTTTATGAAACTTTCACATAATTAATCTATCATGCTGTAGACCTTATTAAAATAATAAAATAAATATTTTGACTTCATATTTGTGGTCGCGAAACCAATGTTCCGATTTGACCTAAATACGGACTGTTACATTGACTATGTCTCGAAGTGGGTGGAAGCTATTGTAGTCCCAAAGGATAATGTAAAGCTAGTACTAAATTTTTTTCACAAGCATATACTCACCCACTTTGCCACACCAAATGCATTGGTTAGTGATCAGGGTACACACTTTCATTGCAATGAAGTAGCGACCATACTGAAGAGATATAGAGTTAATAATAGAATGGCTACTACTTATCATCTGAAAACCAATGGACAAGCTGAAGTATCGAATCGACAAATTAAAAAGATTCTTGAAAAGGTAGTAAACTCTTCAAGGAAAGATTGGTCTTTCTAATTGGATGACGCTTTATGGGCATTGCGGACAACATACAAAACTCCATTAGGGATGTCGCCGTATTAGTTGGTTTTTGGGAAAGCATGTCACTTGCCAGTTGAACTGGAACACAAAACAATGTGGGCAATTAAGCAAGTGAACATGGACTATGAAGCAGTTGGAAAGAAAAGACTGTTGGATATCATTGAACTAGAGGAGATTAGGAGAAATGCTTATGAAAATGCTGCAATTTACAAGGAAAAGACCAAATGATGGCATGACAAGATTATTTTATAACGACAATTTATCGCGGGTCAACAGGTTTTATTAGTCAATTCTTGACTCGAATTGCAACCCAGGTAAATTGTGTTCACGTTGGTCTAGAACTTTTGAAGTTGTCTTCATATTTCCTCATGGTGTAGTCAAATTTTTTATTGTTACGTGATGGACACCAGTTCAAAGTAAATGGACAGAGGCTGAAACACTATTTTGGCAATAGTGATCAAAAGCAGACAAAGACCATTAAATTGGTCAAAAAGTTTACTTTTTAATTATTACTCCGTAATTTTAATTTATTTTATTTATGTTTTGTTAAAGTTTATTTTCCATCCTTTTTGTAGAATAATTAGGTACCATTGTCGACGCACTGAAATCTTGCTGTCAGCGTATTCCATAAAGCCTGTATTACCATTTATAACTCATCAGAATTCAGAAAAATCAGATTCCACTGTTGGATCAAAAAATTACTCAATCGTTGGATCCTTCTGAGTGGGCACAATTTCTATTGTACACAGCTCTTCCCATCATCCTTATATCTCTCCACAAAATAACAAGCCTCTCTATCTTCCTCTTTCACCCACTATAAATCCTCTCCCACTATACTGACTGTAACGCATACAAGCAACCATTTTTATTTCTCTTCTCTTTTAAAAATCATATCTTTTTACCTTTAAACCATTCTCCCTTAACAAAAGATGGCCAAAACAAGAGGCTCGGTCAAGAAAGTTACCAAATCTATTGGGGAACATGCATCCTCTACTATCACAGTCCATGAATCGGAATCCCCCAGGCCAGTGCTGACAAAGGAGCCAGTAACCTTTTTGAATAAAGTGGCTAAGGGATGATTTCATGACAACATATTGAAGCACAACTTCCATCCCGAGTAGGGCATTTCCCTTTTTCCACAACAAGACTTGGGTAAACAAGTCTCCAAAACCATCTCGAAGTTAAAATGGGAAACTTTTTGCACCCATCCTGGAAGCTACTCGCCTTCACTGGTACGTGAGTTCTATGCTAATCTTTACGATCATGAGTTAGAGTTTATTTTCATTCGAGAAGGTTTAATACCATGGGACGCTACAAAAATTAACGAGTTGTACAAGACCAATGTCAATGTTAAAGAACACTTCGAGTTCATTGATGACATCACAGATGAAAAACAAGACCTGTTGGTGAGAGACTTGTGTGTCGAGGGAGCAATGTGGATGGGTTCCAATCAAAATAACTACATAATACACCGTCACTTTCTAACATTGCAAGGAAAAATTTGGTTTCATTTTTTCAACTGCAGGCTCAAACCTTCCACTCACATCACCACAGTCACCCTAGATAGAATGTGTCTAATACATTCTATTGTAAAGGGCAGAAAAATTGATGTGGGTGCAATACTTTATGAAGAAATAGCTGACTGTGCCGCAAGGTAGACTAAGATCTTAGTTTTCCCATCACTAGTGATGTTATTATGCCAACAAAGAGGAATCGTGCCCCATGCTAGTAAAGAAGTCTCGAAAAATAAGAGCCCAGTCAATGAAGCCTCTGTAAAAAGAATAACTCGAGGGAAGGACACACTAATACTAAAGGAGGCGGAGACCAGCAAGACAAGAAAGGGCAAAACCAAAATCGACAAAAAAGGAACAAAACTGCATGTAGAGACATCATTATGGTGCAAACTAAAGGATGTCGAAAAAATGATCAATTCCATCAACAACAGGTAGATCATACTTGTGGCTACAATTGAAGATATGAAGAAATCACAAAATTTTTTCTATGCTTATACCAGAGCCTGGAATAGTTCTATTGTAGCAATATTAGGCCAACTGAGCCCATCCCCACTACCAAAATTTCCTATGTTTCCACCAGTCATTCGCAATTATGACCCATCTTCCTCAGATGACCACTAAGAAGACCAAGACAGAGCGATGGCATCCCCACCCATTGTACAAGTCTCTGATACTAAGAAAGAAAAGGAATCTAGGGACATTGAAGAATGTCTGCGAAATATAGAAAACTTGTTTGAGGATGGTATTTTTTGTTGATTAAGAGGACATTGTTGTTGAAAAGGAAGTAACCAGTATAGTTCGAAATAAAGAACTATCGAGGGTTCGAATCCCTCTCTCTCCTTTTTCTCAATAGATAGATTTCTTTCTTTATTGATTTTTCTTTGCTACAGAAGAGGAAATTGTTGCAGAAGAGGCAGTGGTTACTGAAAAATAAGAAGTCCCTAAAAATGAGAAAGAAAAAGAAGAAGATTTTGTTGAGAAGATTATCACAATACCCGAGTCTGTGGGTGCAAATATTGATAATTTGGAGCAAACTGGAGCAAGATCAGCAAAAGTTGCTGAGGTAACCAATGAGGAGCAATGTAATTCACTGGCAATAGTGTCCTACACTGGGCCACTCCAAGTGGCCTCTCCTACCCAAACAGCAGCTGATAATGCCAAGGTAGAGCCGGGAATTGAAGAGCAATCCAAAGACTGTACAAAGCCCAAAGAAAAGAAAAGGAAGTGCTCTAAGGACAAAAAATGAAAGAATAAGGAGAAAAAAAGGAGGAGAAAGAAACATCATGTAGCCACATCAACAGCCACATCGACATCATGTAGCTATAGGTTTTATTTTGGTAAATATATATTGTCATTTCATTTTCATGTTAGTGCATTGGGACAATGCAAATATTAAGTTTGGGGGAATGTACACGAGGCTTGGAAACGCACCCACATTTAAAAAAAATTGAAAATAAAGCTGCAAGGTTAATTATAGTTAATGAAAATTGTTCAAAAAAATTTTTGTTACATTCAATGCTTAATTCTTAAATCATGTAAATTAGCAATTAATGAGTTGGGTAAATTTAACAGAAGGTTGTAGCTTCAATTCTTTGATGAATGGATTAGGTTGCACTAGTAATGGATGATTGCCATCATTCGTTAAATCTTGAATAAATCTGCTTTTTACAGCTGCTTATATATGCATATATAGTTATAAAGTAGAGACACTCCAAAGTGGTTGTAGTAGAGAATGTTAAAAAGGGAACACTCCAATACAAGCGTTAGAAAAATCAATCTGGCCAAAGGCTGTCGCTACATGAGTGTGTCTCGAGGCAATTTCGTACTCTTTGGGGGTTTGTTGCACCCCATCGTTACTTCTTAGGAATAAGGTTACAATAATGCAACGATATCCCATATTCTGAAATAATAATATGTATATATATACTTAGTGTTGTACAATAAATGTTGTAATGGTAGATAAAACTTAGGGTTTGAAGCATGATGCTAGCATTTATAAAGTTGCAACCTTATTCATTAATGCTTATTAATTTTCAATACAATATTCTTCCATCTAAATGTGATTCATCCATTAGGAATTTAGAGGGTTCACGTTGCAAGAATGATCATTTGCCTTAGTAAAATTTTTTGTAGCCTTGCTAGTTTCTATTTTACTTGAGGACAAGTAAAAACTCAAGTTTGGCGGTGTGATAGCAATAGAAAGAACACAGGTTTTCCCCTTTACTTTTTGGTTAAATTGTTCCCATTTCATTATCCTTAGCATACATTTTAGCATTTTCAGTTTAGTAAATTGCATTTTATAACTCAATGAATCCTAGCCTATTTTATCCTTAAATTTGCTATCTTATTGCATTAATGTCACAGTAAAAGTTAATACCAGATTACGTTTGGAATTGTCGCCACACCTGACAGCTGCCTCCAATGTCACTACATGAGTTAATTCCAGATTGCGTCCATAATTGTCATCGCACTTGATAGCTATACGGATAAGAACCAAAACTGTGTGAGCTGTCTAGTCTAGCATAACCAACCTGTACGTATAAGGACAGAATAATTTTGAGGAAAGGAAACCTGTACTGTTGGAGGAGGACATAAAATATGGACGTAAGAAGAAAAAGAAAGTTTTTTTCTCCACCATCATCTTCATCATCCTACCTTGAAGCTTGCGGCCATGGTAGCTTAAGCCTCTTACGAGTGAGCCAATGTGAAAACTAGATGCAGACTAGCTTCTGACGAGGAGACCTAAGTGCTCGACAAGAGGGAATAGAGAGATTCAGTTGACTTGTCTAGGAATAATATTCTCTACCCGACTCTTTCTTATTTCTTTCTGAATGTTGGTGATTATTCTCTATTTTCTATAGTATGGAAGTGCAAATGAATTCTTGGTTAAATGTTATCTTATTCAATCTTGCTTTTATCATTTAATCTTAGGTTTTGAATGTTTTTTAACATAGAAGTATTATTGCAGTCACTAACACTGGAAAGTGCAATGACAGTTTGAGCCAACAAGCATTTCAACAGAAGTTGAGTGAGGATTAAAGGAATTTAGTCCACTTGTTATTAATAGTGTCGTATTGCCATCATTGGAAGGTGAGGTTAATATAAATGTTTAAGTCTCAGATTAAATAGAGGAGTTACGCTGGGTAAGATATACATTGAATTTTATTGCCTCGACAATCACCTATATTTTTGTACCTTGTGAGCACTTAGTATTCTGCTGAAGATTCATGTTGGGGATCCCAGTTTATCATTATCATATTTTATTTTATTGTTTTCAAGTTATTGCATCGACAACTATTCTCACAATTTATCTCGTTTCTATCTAGTTGTGCACCGACTTCAATAGACAAAAGACTACCATCCTTATGGGATTGATATCCGACAGACTCACATTTGTCTACTATACTTGCATCAACAATGTACGCTTGCACATTATTGTTGTGACGTTAGTAGCCGATCAGCTGGGTCTTGAAAAAGAAAACCTTTCTCCATACAGAAGGGTCACTTAGATGTGTTCGTGGTGTACTTCTCTTCAGCAGCTTTGCTGAAAAATGTTCTTAGTGACACAAAGGGAGTAGCATGTCGAGCCATTTAGAGTAAGAAAGGGTAACTATAAAATAAAAATGAAAACTTTATATTTATGGAATAAACAAGGAAAATGGTAAAGAAGAAGACATTGTTCGTAATCGTGAAAGAAATTGAATCGGTTAAGGTAAAAGTGAGAGAAAATAGGGTTGTTATGTGGGTGATAAGAAGGCTGAAATCATGGCCTAGTCCGTAATATACCTGCAAAGAAAAAATTTTAATTGTTTCAAATGAGCTATCCACTAAACTACAAGGCCTAGGCTGTAATATACCTGCAAAGAAAAAAAATTAATTAACTGATCAAAGAAATCAAAAGCAAATAAAGTAAAGAGACAAATGTAGATTTGCACACTACGCCGTTCAAAGAGTAAGAGAAAGTTTATCTCGAGTCAAAGGAACACCCCAATAATACTTTAAACATTGGCCATTGACTTTGAAAGTAATACTAGTCTTGACGTCTTTAACTTTTACAGCTCCATGAGGGTAAACATGAACTATCTTAAATGGTCCTGACCAGAGAGGCTTCAATTTGCCAGGAAATAACTTAAGTCTGGAATTGAACAACAACCCTTGTTGTCCAGGTATAAATTGCCATGGTAAAAATCTTTTTATCATGTCATCACTTAGTCTTTTCTTTGTACAGTCGAGCATTCTCGTAAACCTAAGCTTTGAATTCCTCTATCTCATTCAGTTCAGGTAGTCGGTTACTACCAGTAGTAACCCAATCCATGTTCAATTTCTTAATTGCCCAAAATGCTTTATGTTCAAGTTCAACCGGTAAATAACGAGGCTTCCCATAGACAAGCTTCAAAGGTGACATTCCAAATGGTGTCTTGAATGCAGTACCATATGCCCACAAAGCTTCATCTAATCTGGATGACCAATCTCTGCAAGTGGGATTGACTACTTTCTCTAAAATTTGCTTAATATCTCTATTAGAGACCTCCGCTTGTCTATTTGTCTGGGTATGGTATGTCATGGCAATCTTATGTTTGACAACATATCTATTCAATGCAGTAGCAACTAATTTGTAGTCCAAATGGGAGCCTTTAGCACTAATAAGGGCACGAGGTGCACAAAACCCGGTGAAAATATTCTTATGCAAGAACTTCACCACTTATTTGGCATCATTAGTAGGGAGAGTGACAGCTTTAACCCATTTGGAAACAAAATCTACAGCCACAAGCATGTATATATTTCCCCAAAAAGGTGGAAATGGACCCATAAAGTCGATTCCCTACATGTCAGACAACTCAACTTCTAAGATATTTTTCAATGGCATTTCATACCTCTTTGATAAGTTCCCAGTTCGTTGACAATGATCGCAAGCTTGGTAAAAGTCATGTGCATCTTTAAACGTGTTTGGTCGATAAAAGCTAGATTGAAGATCTTTTGCGACAATTCACATTCCCCCAAAATGTCCTTCATATTGTGTTGAATGGCAGTGATGCAAAATACTATGAATCTCATCATCTGGAACACATCTCTGAATTATTTGATCTGCACAATGTTTGAATAAAAATGGCTCATCCCAATAATATTTCTTGGCATCATGAAGAAATTTCCTTCTCCTTTGACTGTTGAGCTTAGGTGGCAGCAATCCACTTACTAGAAAATTACCGATATTAGTACACTAAGGTTGTAACACCCCTAACCCATATCCAACACCGGGACAGGGCTCGAGGCATTACCGGAACTTTACACTTTCAGTATACTAACTCAGGTCACAAAATTTCATTTAAATTTAAAACTTTTCAATCATGAACATCTCGTCTCTTCTACAGGACTTCGAGACCTATAACATATCGAAAGGCAATGCGGGACAAATACGGGCACGTTCGTTTAGCCTTGGGCTTCTAAGAAAATTTTTCTTAACATAAAGGGACACACGCCCGTGTAGATTGGGCCGTGTGAACTCACACGCCCGTGTATCTTGGGGCAGGCCCATGCCCTTCAAACGTGGGCAACACTGACTTATCAACACGGCCATGGAAACACGCCCGTGCTTCCTACCTATGGACAAAACTGTCATTTTAACACGGCCGTGATGCACGCCCATGTGGCCTACCCGTGTACAACTTTGAGCTAAAATTTTAAGTGCAGGGGACACACGGCCATAGCACACGCCCATGGGAGGGAACCGTGTGTCACACACGGCTTAGACACACACCCGTGTGTCCAACCATGTGGACTTTATTAGGCTATTTTTCAAGCCTTTAGTCACCCATTTGTACTACTTGTGCCTAATGGTTACCAAGTTTGAGAAGAAGCGTGATTATATATTTGTAAATAATCTTAATGAAGATAATTGTATGGAAACCTCATGTCATTGGTTTCATACATAAATGGTTATTTCCTATTTAGTATCATGGGTTCCCATATTACTTTAATCCATCTGAAATTGGCTCATTCATGTGATTCATTGCCAATTGATAGCAACCCATCCTTCGTAATTAAAACCATGCATAAAATCGTAGGTCATAGCCTACTTAAATTAAGCCAATTTTCATGGCCATATACAAAGAGGTAAACATATTTTTACATGCCTTTACTGGGCAAAGCAAATGACACATATAACAAAATACTCAAAAATACTATACATGCCATTTAACAAAATAAACAGAGTCTTTATACGAAAGCTTGTTTAGTTGATAGTGTGTTGACTCTCCAATTATCCTCCAATCCTTTTGAGTCCTCGAGCTCTGTGAGACAGGAAAAAAGAGAGGGGTAAGCATTTACATGCTTAGTAAACTCGAATAACTGAAAAGTAAACTTACCGAGTAATTAGCATACATCATATCTAAATCATGAAATCATCCATTATGAAATGATTTCCTATCACATGCACTCAATCAATGAGTTAGTTACATAACAAAGCATCATGTAATTTATATAGATGAGCTCATCATTCATCATCTTGTTAACATACATCATATTATCCCGTTGAGTTTCTAGGAAACCTCGATGGAGTACCTATTATCCGTCAATTCTTATGAATGATCATTTCACATATATGCACTCTCGCGAACCTCACATCCTATGGCAGGATTACCAGTCCAGGCTAAATCCTCCATATCTTGAACTCGTAAGGTGATGTCGTTGTTACCAGTCCAGGCTAAATCCCTTATAGCGACAAACACCCTTAATGAGTTCAGATCTAAATTACCAGTCCAGGTTAAATTCAGACCCTAATCGGACTACCCATCTGGGCTAAATCCATAATGCACACATATTCTTCGGGAGGCCTGATCATTCAAGGAACACCCGTCCGGGCTAGATTCCTTTCCATATTTGAGATCACGGATTACCCGTCCGGGCTAAATCCTTACCGCAACACATGCAGGTTCTCATTTCACATGTAAAACATGGTTTATCCATTGAATTCCCTTTTTAACCTCAACCGAGACAGTTATCAACAAATCATTACCAAAGGTGCATTTCATGCATTTTCATACCATCAATAAATGCAAATATCATGCATTCATAATTCATACAATTATGTATATTAAGGGTTTACTTTAAGTTATCCGAACTTACCTGGTATTCTTTTCGGGATTGTGTTTCGGTTATTCCGAAACCTTGCGTTTACCACGATTGACCTCCAAAATTTGTTCCTCGGGGTCTATAACAGCAAAATTAACTCATTAATACACTACATTATGCATTTCAAGTTTAATATCTACCCCTGGTCCAAATGATTGTTTTGCCCCTAACCTTTCACATTTTTACGATTTAGTCCCTAGGCTCGGATAATGAAACACATGCACTATCTATCTTACCCAAGCCTAATCGAACATTATTCTCTCTTATGGCAACCCACATTTTTCATTATTTTCCTCATTTCTACCACACATTTACATCTTTTGCAAAATAGTCCCTATAAGGGTTTCTCACGAAAACCAACTTGGAAAAGATGTTTAACACACATTTATCTTTCATATTCTTTCATAATCCATCAAAATACCAATAACTCGTGCATGGGTAAATTTTTGAACATGAGCCCTAGCATGAAATATGAGTAGAAATGAAGAGAGCAAACTACTGGGATTTCAAAAATACAAAGAACATGAAAAACAGGGCTTGGGAGCACTTACTATTGAGCTTAAAAATTGTAGAAACCCTAGGTATGGTGTCCTCCAAATTTCAGCAGCTATGGGAAGAAGATGAGCATATTTTTACTCCATTTTTCTCTTTTTATTTCATTAAAATGCTTAATGACCAAAATGCCCTTATGCCCTTTCTTTAAAATTTCATCCATGCAAGCTCATTTTTGTCCAAAAATTTAGAATTTGGGAAAATTGCTCTCCAAGACCTTCTAATTCATAATCTAAAGCAATTTCATACAAATTGCTTCTAGAAACCAAGTTTTACAATTTATTCAATTTAGTCCCTAATTTCCAATTGGACGTCTTATACTTAGAATTTCTTCATGAAACTTTACAAAATACATATACTCATATTCTAGGCCTCATAATAACCATGAAATAAATATTTTGATGTTAGATTTGTGGTTCCAAAACCACTATTCCGGCTAGACCCTATTTCGGGATGTTACAAAGGTAATGCCATGGCAACCAACAGTTTCTCATTTGGGAAATCCTTCTTAATGAGTTGAATATTGCGGCCATAATTGCCTGCTTCAAGTCTTGACAACTGATCAGCCACTTAATTCTCTGCGCTTTTCCTATCTCAAATTTCAAGATCAAATTTTTGTAGCAGTAATATCCATCGAATTAACCTTGGCTTGGTGCCTTTCTTGGTCACCAAATACTTAATTGTAAAATGGTACGTATAAACTGTAACTTTGGTGCCAACTAAATAAGATCTGAAATTTTCAAATGTCAATACCACAACCAATAATTCCTTATCAATAGTAGTGTAGTTCAACTACATATTTGTCAGTGTCTGGCTTGCATAGTAGATGGCATGAAACACTTTATCCTTCATTTTCCCAAGCACTGCTCCTACAACGAAATCATTGGCATTGCACATAAATTCAAAAGGTAATGTCCAATCCGATGCTATGAAAATTGGTGTTGTTACCAGTTGCTTTTTCAATTCCTCAAATGCTTACACACAAGGCTCATTAAAATTGAAAGCTCTATTATGTTCTAACAATGCACATAGGGGTTTGGATATCTTCAAAAAATCCTTAATAAATTATCGATAAAATCTTGCACGGCTAAGGAAACTTCAAATACCTTTAACTGTAGTGGGTGGTGGAAATTTCTCAATAACCTCAATATTCGCTTTGCCTACGGCAATCCTTTCCTATGAAATTTTATGTCCCAGAATAATGCCTTCACAGACCATGAAATGACATTTTTCCCAATTCAGAACAAGGTTAGTTTCTTCACAACAAAAAAGAACTAGCTCCAGATTTTGTAAACAACTCTCAAAAGTATCTCCAAACTCCGAGAAGACATCCATAAAAACTTTCAAAAAAATTTTCGCCATGTTCGAAAATATTGCCATCATGCAATGCTGAAATGCCGCAGGGGCATTGTACAATCCAAACGACATTCATTTGAAAGAAAAGGTTTATAGGGACACATGAACGTGGTCTTCTCTTAGTCAGTAGGAGCTATGGAAATTTAGTTAAACCCTGAATAACCATTCAAGAAGTAATAAAAAGGCTTTCCTCGATAATCTATCTAGTATTTGATCGATGGATGACAAAGGAAAATGGTCATACCGAGTTGCTTTGTTAAGTTTTCAATAGTCCATGCAAACTCTTCATCCTATGATAGTACTAGTTGGAATGAGCTCATTATTTTCATTGCTCACAACGGTGACACCCCTCTTCTCAGGTACACATTGAACATGGCTCACTCATAAACTATCAGAAATAGGGTATATAATTCCAACATCAAGCCATTTGATAATCTTTTCTTGACGACTTCCTTCATAATGGGGTTTATTCTTCTCTAGTGCTCAATAAAATTACCATGGCAATCCTCTAGTAAAAACTTATGCACGCAGATGGCATGACTAATTCCCTTTATATCAGCAATTGTCCACCCCAACGCCTTTTTAGATCTCTTCAAGACTTCTAACAATTTAGCCTCTTGATCAAATCTTAACTCTACAGAGATAACTACTGTCAAAGTGTTGGTGTCTCCCAAGTAGGCGTACTTTAAATATAGTGGAAAAGGCTTTAACTCCAAAGTAGAAAGGTCCTCTATGGAAGGTCGAGGAGGCTTAAAAGAATGATCTGATAAATTTAAAGATTCGAAACTCTTCCTTGACATATTCTCAAGTTGCTTGGACTCCATTAGTTCACTAAGTTCTTCAATTATTTCCACTTCAGTCAACTCAAATAGGTCTACTTCATTGTCATAATTGTTGTGACAAAATTTTGCGAATTCTTTCTCTACTGCTGTGTCAATAAACCCAATGGCATGACATTTTTCATTTTCATTTGCACGCTTCATAACATCAAAAACATTAAAAGTTATTTGTTGGTCATTAACCCTCATTGTTAATTCACCTTTCTGTAGATCAATTAATGTTCTATAGTGGCTAAAAAAGGTCTTCCAAGATAATTGGTACCTCTTTATCAGCATCACATTCTAGAATAATAAAATCTTCTAGAAAAATAAATTTGTCAACTCTTACCAACACATCTTCAATATTACCTTCTAGGTGCGCAAAAGAGCGATCAGGTAGCTACAGCATTACTGTTGTGGGTCTCGCCTTCCCAATTCCTAGCTTCCTAAAAATAAACATACTGTTGTGGGTCTCGCCTTCCCAATTCCTAGCTTCCTGAAAATAAACATAGGCATTAAATTTATACTTGCTCCTAAATCACATAATGATTTGCCTACATAATGATTTGCAATTGAGCAAGGAATAGTAAAACTCCCTGGGTTCTTCAGTTTTGGTGGCAATTTATTCATCAACATGTAAGAGTATTCCCAAAGATCAATCACGAGATGGTTGTAATAACATACTTGATTTATCATGTTTATTGATATAAGGCATTGCCATTATTATTTCAGTTACTTTTCTGTGTACATAAATAAACTGTTTTATAATAATGTCCGGAGAATAATATGATTATTCTTAAAAGATCCTTAGTCAAGTATTATTGTTGGCTAGGACAACAATAATGCATTAAGACTAACATGTAGTTGATTGATGATAAAGAGTTGTCATTGATATGGAGTGTCAAAATCAGTGCATGAATATGTGTGTTAGAGAACAACATATTGGACTGACCTGCTATGGGTATGTTTCTTGGATTATTATGTAATTGTCACAACATTACTCATAGTGATTAATATGTATATGATCCTCATACTTGAGATCATCATTATCCCAACATCGTGAGTTGTATATTTTGATATAGTCAAACGAACATCGTAACTGGTTGTTCTATAAACACTAATGTTGGATATACCACAATTTATGTAGAGGGATATGGTTGATCAATATAGGATAAGTCCCCCCTACATAATGGGAGTAATATCTTAGGCCACTTGATTGAGTGAGACTAGAAATGCATGGCCATGCTCAAATAAGTTGATATGAGATGTCATACTTATTTGTGTATCATAGTTCACTTAAGGTATCAAAAAACATGGGATGGACTATGCAAGTGTGACTATTCCATGACTTGTGTCCATTCCAAATATATAGGACTTAAGGATTAATGCATGAAAGGTTAATCACAAAAGGTTATGTCGAACCACGACTTCTCATAACTTAGGTAGCAATGATGCATTGCTAGATGCCACTCATTGTTTGTAACATTAGAATCGTTCTAATATTACTGCTAACGTTACAAGAACCTATAGGGTCACACCCTATGGTTGAAATGAACGGAGTAAAACATAGCTAGTATTGTATTTTGATTGTCAGATGAATTAAATTAATTATAGAATTAATTTAATTAGGCAATCAAATTGTTGAACATACTATACGTACAAGGATGTTGTACACATAATCAGAACATAATTTCATTAGTATATGAATTTGGTTCGTATATAAGTTTAAATAAATATAGTTTACCGAAATCTTTATTATAATTAATGTAATTATAATTTTCGGTTAAACATTATTATATTTTAATGATGACTATTATGTTCAGATTAATTTTAATGAATTAATATTCATTAAAAAGATATACCAATTAAAAGAGTGTTATATATGGCAAGGGTAAAAAACCTAAAGAGATAATATATAAATAAGCCCGAAACTATGCAAAAGGGTCTAGCAACCGTCAAGCATAAAAATCACTGAAATAGTTTCTGAGATTTTTCTACTGTTCATTGTCAACTGGGTGGACTACGTAGAGGCTGACATAGGAAAGGTTGCGGCTTGGTTCGATAGTGGTTCAGGATTCCCGTTGCCTAGGCGTTGTTGTCTACTCAAATTGAAGTTTCGGTAATTTCGAAACCTTTTATCACCCCGATACGTTCCTTACACATGGATCCATGGTTTGGATCGCCAGAATGTCTTTAATTATTTTATTTTTCCACTGCGCCTTGGAGGTACCGGCATTCCAACAACATTGCTGTGCACCCTTCAGTAAGAGCAACAGTTTCAAATTCCCCTAATATGCAACTCTTTGATAATATGTCCTTCATGAACTTTGCGTAATTGGGCATTTGCTTCAATGCTTCCACCAATGTTATGTTGATATGAAGTTGCTTCAGGACATCCAAGAATTTTTTAAATTGAAAATTTTGCTTCAACTTCTAAAATCGCTGAGGAAAAGGTAGAGGTGGCATTCCTCCGAATTGTTGAGGTTGTTTTACCGTGGCATTCTTATTGGAAGCACGAACTAATTCTTCTTCAACATTTTTTTGTTTGATCTTCTTAGTTGTATATTGCTCCTCTACTGGTTCTGAATTCTTCTTATGTGTAAAATTTGAGCTATCTTCTTCAACAATGGCATTTTTAACAAGTTTAGATAAGTGAGTACCCCTTCTAAGTTGTAATGGCTTTGCAATGCTCCTTCCCTTAAGATCTTGAATTTTTAGTATGACTCAACAATGCTCCTTGTGATCTTGAGCTTAATGCATTGGCAACTTGCCCCACTTGATTTTTTAAAGCTTTTAGAGATGGAGCTTGGCTCTGAATTAAAACATCATTCTTGGTCGTGTATTCCTTCAACAATGCTTCGAAGATGAAGAAGATGATTATAACAGCCCTTTTTGGGTCAAATCAGAACAGTGCTTTTGGGACCACAAATCCAAAGTAGAAATATTTATTTTACTATTTCTTTAAGATCTGCAGCATGATAGAATAATTGTGTGAAAATTTCATTAAGAAATTCTATCGATTGAGTACTCAATTTGACTAGAAGGACTAAATTGCAATAGGTGCAAAATTTGAATTCTATAGGCTAAAGGTAGTAAATTGTTATAAAATTCTAAATTAGATGTCCTTAAATGGTAATTAGA
This sequence comes from Gossypium hirsutum, assembly GCF_007990345.1. Classification (NCBI taxonomy): domain Eukaryota; kingdom Viridiplantae; phylum Streptophyta; class Magnoliopsida; order Malvales; family Malvaceae; genus Gossypium; species Gossypium hirsutum. Next base: position 56,818,054 of record NC_053429.1, on the reverse strand, counting down.
CCATTATGCTTTGGGATGGATAAAAATGGACATGGAGTAAGTAAAATTTCAAAGTTTAAGTGAGGGGTAAATAGGCAATTTGGTAAATAAAGCCAAAATAACAAAATAACAGATGTCATCTTCTTCAATTTAGTCCCCTATAGCCGAAATTTTGGGGGAAACCATACCTAGGGTTTTAGCCAAGCTTTCAAGTTCGATTGTAAGTCCATTCTTGTCCCCTTTTTAATGATTTTTACATTTTTGAGATCGTTGTAACTTAATTTAGCTATTTCAAGGACTAATTTGAAGGAAAGTTGAAGTCTAAAACTTGACCCATGTTGAATATGCTTGTATTTTGATGTTAGATGGTAGAAAATGCACGTTTGTTGCTTGTTAAACGACTTTTCTAAAGTGATTTTCAGTAAAAAGGTTAAATAGGGACCTATTTGTAAAAGTTTATAAAATGTGTAGAAAAGTGTGAATAAATGAAAAATGTAGGTTTTATGAGTATAAATAATATTCAATTAGGCTTGGGTTGTGATGAAATCGAAGAAATTCATTTTACGAGCCTAGAGACTAAATTGTAAAATGTTGAAAAGTTAGGGGTAAAAATATAATTTTTGTCATAATGTGTTTTTGCGCTGAATTGAATAATGTGATGATTAAATAAGTAAATGTGGTATTATAGATCAAGAAAAATGAAGTTCGGGTCTAGATCAGGGGAAAAACAAAGTAATTGACGAATAGATCCCTTTGGCCATTTTTGTAATTGAGGTAAGTTCATATGTTAAATAAGCTTCATTATAATTGTATTTTAATTGCTTTAATACTTCATGAATTGTGTAAATTACTTTACAGACACATTCGTTTTGGCAAGTGAGAAATCCCAATCAAACCTTAGGAATAAATTAGGATACAAGTGACATGTCACTAGGGTTTTATGTTATGTGATCCGGGTGCTGGTCTTGTATGTCCTACTGGTGGCTGAGTATACCGACATATGTTGCAATTACTTGACAGCTTGTATGAGTAGCACCGAGTAGTCACGTCTTAACTGACAGCTTGTGTGAGTAGCACCGAGTAGTTACGTCTTGACTGACTGCTTATGTGAGCAAGCCGGTTAATGGCTCGAGAGCGAGTAGATATGTGTTATGAGATAGAGGTAGCAATGGCTACATATGTGGCACCTTGTGTGTAAGGTTTTCCTGTCTATCTGATATTATTATTCTGAGTGGTTCATTGGGTATGACAAAGATGAGAATGAGTATGAAACCATTATGAGTGGTACAGGTATGTACACAAAACTTATGATTATTAAATTCACGTAATGATGAACTCAAGGTAAGTTGTGATGGAATGAATTATGATCATGAGAGTATGATAAATTGCATTACTGTATGTTAAATCTCTTGCATGTTAATGTATGGTAAGATTAACTTATTTCTTTCATACGAGCTTACTAAGATATATAGCTTACTCCGTTTTATTTTCCATGTTTTATAGTGTCACCGAGCTAGCTCAGGTTGGATATTATCGGAGTTCGCATCACACTATCAAACTGTTATTTTGGGTACCGATGATTTAATCATTTTGTGAATATGGCATGTATAGGGACTTGGACATTTTGTTATATATGTCGTTATAAATTAGGCCAAATGTATTGGCTTGTAATTGTCAAAGGCTTGATGTGGTATTTGGCCATGTAACTTGGCTCATTTTGGTTGAATTGGTTGTAAGCTTATATATATACATATATGCATGCACATGCAATTATCGCCTCTGTGATGTGGTTTATAAATGCTTGGTAAATGGTTGAATGAGGCTTAATGGTTTTGTTGTTGAATGGTTAAGATTAGCTTATTGGTATGCTAGCAAAACTAAGTAAAATCATGCATGTTATTGGTAGCCATATTGGAACTTGTAGGATGTGAGTTTGGTATGATTTGGTTTGGTAAAATATGTCGAGTATGCATAATGGAATGACATGATTTGGCCTTGTTTGTGGGTGGTTTGGTTGCCTAAATATGCCATGGTTTGTGCCAATAAGATTTGGGTGTTTATGTGCAAATGAGGGTGACAAATGGCTTGGTAAATAGCCTTTATTTTGTCCACACGGGTAGACACACGAGCGTGTGTCTAGGCCGTGTGTAACACACGGCTTGCCCCACAAGCATGTGTTTTGGCTGTGTGTCCCCTGCACCGTAATTTTGATAAATAGAATGCTCAGTATTGAGCACACGGGTGTGTGTTCCGACCATGTGAAGTCTACACCTATTTTATGAAAATTAAATTAACAACACGGCTTAGCACACGAATGTGTGACTTGGCCGTGTGACCTCAATTTGTTCATGATTTGCAAAACAGAGAGTTACACATGTTAGGGACACGGGCGTTTGTGACCACACGCCTGCCCACACGGGTATGTCCCAAACCACACGAGCGTGTGACCCCTGTTCATAACAAAAATTTTCTAAGTTTTGTAAAATTTTCCTAAGTACTCGGTTTAGTCCCGAACCACTTTCAAAGCATGTTTTGGGCTTCGTAGGCTCGTATTAGGGACTTTATGATTGAATACAAATGGTTTTAATTTGGATGCAAATTTATGACTTGATTTGTATGTTTGCTTGCAACGTAAGTCCAGTAATGCCTCGTATCATGTTCCGGCGTTGAACACTAGTAAGGGGTGTTAGAATGATGCTGAACTTTGTTGAACATTTTTCATGGCATGGGTTGATTATATCTAGGTGGTGTACTTGTGACATTCTGTTGAACATTATTATTGGAATTTCCCACCCCTTTATTACTCTAATTGAAATTAGGATGTTGTTTCCATCCTGGATTATACGTATTAGAATATGGGTTATTATTTCGATTGAAATTTCCCATGTAATATACTGAGGCTAGGTTCGATGGGCATTCATCAAAAACATGATCTTCTCTACAATAAACACATGTTAGCCTAGATGCTTTCATTTCCTACACTACAGCTGCTCTCTTCATTGTTTTAATCATATTACTTAGGGATGATACCTGAGCTATTAATAAAATGATCACATCAAGCTCCATAGCTCCAACAAGTCTTTTGCCTGTCCCTACTGTTGTAGTTGGATATTGATAATCATTATTGGCTATCCTTTCCAAAATCTCATATGCCTTATTATACGATTTATCCAGCAAAGTGCCATTGGCATATGCATCAACTATCATTCTTGTATGTGCATTTAATCCATTGTAAAACACTTCCATCTGTGTCTAGAGTTGGAAACCATGCATCGGGCATTTTCTAATGAATTCCTTGAATCACTCCCAAGCTTCATACAATGTCTCATCCTCAAATTGCTGAAAAGAGGTAATATCATTCCTTAATTTGGCATCATATTTTGAGGATTGTACCTTAACAAAAACCTCTGATAAAGTTCATTCCAAGATGCCTCCGTTCTTGATGGCAAAGAATTCAACCATACTCTGCCATGATCTTGCAATGAATAAGGAAATAGCTTGAGTCTCAGGGCAACTTCAGGAACACTTTGTTGCCTGAATGAATCACGGACCTCCAAAAAGAGTCTTAAATGCAACCGTGGATCTTCAGTAGGTAATCCACTAAACTGTCCTACTGTTTTTAGCTTTTGAAACATCACTGGTTTCAACTCAAAATATTGACCTTGAATATGTGGCCTGATAATCCCTGGATTCAAATCATCCAAGATTGGCACTACATGTTCTCTAATGGGTCTGTCTCTATCATCTATCACATGAGGAATATCAGCGTCCCTACCATTTAGATATAAATGGATCTTATCTGCCTAGATCATTTCCAATCCTTGCCATTTCTTACAATTATTTTCTCATTCTCTTCAAAGTTCTCTCAATTTCTGCGTCAAAAGAATACTCTTCGTTCTCAAGAATACCTCGACTCATAAACTAATAACAAACCTGATAAAACTAAGTAAGATAAAACTAAAAAAATTAAATAGATAATCACAACTAAATTTCACCAAATTGTCGACCTCTGGCAACGGCGCCAAAAACTTGTTGCATGTGATGCGAATGTACAAGTATACACATCGAATCAAGTAATAAAGTGGTAAGTGAGATTGTCTCCATAGAAATCGGAATGGATTAAAATGGTTGAGTTATCACTATGAACTATACTAATTAAGCTATAGCAAAATAAACATAATAACAATTTGATGATGCCTATTAATATATGAAATATTAAATCAAATACTGAATAAATTGTTGTGGCAAATCTACTAGACAAAGTTGGTAGGATTTATACTATTGAAAGGGAAAGTTGGAATTACTCAGATTATATCTTTATAACATAATAATGTCATGGCAAAACCTTAACCAAATTACTGTTTAGAGTATAACTCCTACAGTCTGCTTCTTTCGAGAGCTAGACTGTAAACTACCATTCCAAGACTTTGTATGTCTACAAGTCTTAAGAACAATAGCTAACACTCTCCTTCCATTCTATGTATAGAACATAGCTCTATGTCTAGAGTGCTACGAGTATTTTTTTGAGTACTCATTTACATCATTTGATTATAATCTAACTCACTTAACCTTTTCAAAATTAAATCAAGTCTAAGAACATGCCATGCATTCATCTATGTTTAGAGCTAACATGCATGTATTTAAGATAATCCAAATCTAATGAAATAGTAGATCTACTCAAGATAATATCATGGTCATTAAAAGTAATAAAAATTCACCCAATAATTCTAACCCAATGAAATTAGCTCATGGGTTGGGAATTAAAATCCCAAATATCAACATTATTCAACATCACCATCCACAATTTAAAAAAAAATCAATTAATAGAATGAAGGTAGAACTGCAGGAAGTTTTCGCCACTCCAGCTTTAACTCTAATGCTACAAAATTGTGCAAGACCCAAGGTTGAATGCGTCGTCCCCTTCTTTGTGTCTTTATTCTCTTCTTAAGCTGCTACCCTCTTCCTTTTTTCTCTAAAATTTCCACGAGATTTTTTCTGGAGAGAAAAAATTTATTCTTCTTCTCTTTCTCTTTCTTTTTTTATAAGGTAGGTCCCCCCTCTCTCAGCACACACATTTTCTCCCTCTTTTTTAGGTGAATTTATCTGGTACACGTATAGCTAGAAAAGAGTGACGAGGACTAAATGTTACGTCAGCATCTTCCTAGAATTGCCATGGCTTTTTTGTTGGCAATCTGTCCAACCTTTTGCCGTGGCTATATTCAGTTCCTTCATTCCCTTCCTCCTTTTTCTCATTGTCTTTGTCCTTCCTACACCTGATGCATACAACAACCAATTCATTTCTTTCCAATAATAAAAGTAAAATATAATGACATTCAAGGCACAATCCAAGCTTTATTATGCAATATTCTAAAAATAACCTAGAAATGCAAATATATCCACTTATGTACAGGCAATTCATCAATTTTAGAGGCTTGAGATATAACTCTTTTTAAGAGTTATCAGCGACACTGCCATTGTGTTTTCAAAATATTTTGGTTCGAAATGCAGTTTCACAACACTAGGAATCGCTGTTGTGACATTGCCCTTAATTTCTCAAAAACTAGCTTTTACGGGGCATGTCGAACTATCCTATTCATACCCAATCAGAATACCTTCCATCATAAACACCTTCACTTTCTAGAGTCTTAATCTACACTAATTGAATAAAAATAAAAATAATATAAATAATAAGTTTAAAAATCCAAAAAAAATGATTATGCATAATTTACAACACAAAAAAAAGCTCAATGATAAATGTTTAAGTGTGGTTAAATTAAGAGGTGCTAGGTTAAATTAAGTCTCGACCTCATTTACTTAGATTACTTCTAAGGTCATCAATCCTAGGGTTTAAGCATTCATAATTTAAGACCACTAATTCTAAGACAAACCTTAATTTTTTAATTAATTAATCTCATCTCTAATCGTTAAGCTCCCTATGGGGTTTTGCTACTCATGAATCTAGATGCAAAATTCCTTAAATTTAATTTAAACATTCAAAGCATGAATTAAGCTAAAGATAAGGGAAAAGATATATTGATCTGTTTCGATATTGGATGTACTCAGAGCCTAAAAACCCTTTAATAGTTGTTGAGATAACACCAATTGCAATTGAAAACGAAAGAACAATTATAACTTACTAAAGAAACGAAAGTTTTGATTGAGATCGAATCCAAGTCTAAAAATAATAAATAGAAATTCTATAACATCTCAAAATAAATTGGAACTAAAATTAAGTCTCGTAAAACTACTCTAAAAATAGCCCCCGAACATTACTATATATAGGCAATTGTAATTGCCCAAATTAGGTCAAATATAAGCCAGTAAGCTACATAAAATACATTGTACAGACGAAAACACCCTTGGCAATATTTTGGCCCTCGTCACATAGGTGTTGCGACACTGAATATGGATGTCGTGACACGGAACATCGAATGAGATTTTTGTTGGTTCAAAGTTGGATGTCGCGGCATAGCATTTTTGTGTCTTGACACTGAAGTCACTCATTATATTCCTTGGCTTGAATCGATGTTCTGCACACTCAAGTAGCTCATTAGTCCTACCATAGGCCTATATTGGCCCAATGGGTCATTACAACACCCAAATATGCATAAAAATGCTTATTTTACTAAAATTAACTTTAAACTACTAAAATGGAAAACTAATCAAAATAACATAAAATAGCTCAAAAATAAGCTCATTAAGTGCCAAAAAAAACCTAATTTGCCAAAATAAATTGTGGCAAATCAAAATACACTACTAAAGAAAGAAAGACTGCTCATGGAAACTCACAAACTTTAAATGTTATATTTAGTAGAGTTGACATTGACAAATTTAAGATGATTTCCACTTGTGAGTCAACAAAAGAAGGATGGACTATTTTGTATAATCGACGAGAAGGAAATACTTCTTTCAAAATGTCCAAACTGCAAATCTTGACTACTAGGTTTGAAATTTTGAAAATGCATGGAGATGAAACAATTTCAGATTTTTATACAAGACTACGTGACATATCTAATGAAGTCTTTGTCTAGGTGAATACTTTTCCAAGGTGAAACTGGTAAGAAAAGTTCTAAGGTCTTTTGCAGAATTTTTTGTTATTAAAGTCATGGCTATCAAAGAAGCCAAGGATATCACCACTCTTAAATTGGATGAACTAATATGTTATCTTAGAAATTTTGAGCTAAATTTAAAAGAAGGAAGGCGTGACAGATTGAGACTTAAAGAACACTATCTTTGATATTCAATCTCTTGTTCAGTCAGAAAAGTAAACTAAGGAGGCTATTGATTATATCAAGAAGAAATTAGCCTTGCTCACAAAGAGCATGAATAGATCTTCTAAGAAGAGAACAAATGAAGTTCTGATGAGACAATGAAGACTCATATAAAGAGGGATATTCTCAACCAAAGAAAAAGGCTTTTTTGTGTCTTGAATGCAAAGGGTATGGCCAAATTCAGTTAGAATGTGCCAATACCAAGAAGCAAAAGCCCTTAGCTACTATCTTGGGTGATGATTAGGATAAAAGTAAATTTTCAAACTTTAATGAAGAGATAAGCAATTATGTGGCCTTCACTACGACTGTTCAGTCACCTATTTAGAAACATTACGAAAATCCTGATAAATTAGACTGTGATATTGGTACTCTAGAAAATGCATATTTCGAAATGGTAAAAAAAATGAAATTTATGTGGTAGAAGAATGATGACTTAAGAGATGAGGTGTGCATTTTGAAAGAAGAAAATGAGAAGTTCAAAATGGAAATGCAAAGGAAAGATAATATGATTTTGATCTTAAAATGGCTAATGAGATGCTTAATGAAACTGTCAAAGAAAGTGATGATATATTTTCTATTGGGAGATTCGAATCTAATCATGATGAACTTGGTGAAAAATAGAATAAATAATATGTTTATTATTATTTTGGAAAGGTCAAACATATTAGATCTTATTGTTACAAGCAAATGAAAGATCAAAAGTGGAGAAAAATAAAGCCTATCCAATCTAATGTTGCAACACTAAACAAAACATCACTTTAACTACAACATGTTTGCAACAAGATGAAAGGGTAGACTAGAAATAGAAGGATGATTTGCCACTATTGTTGGAAGGTTAGTCATATTAGGCCGTATTGTTACAAGTTGCAAAAAGACTTGTGGAAAATTAAATACGGTGCAATGCTTGTTCAAACAGTTGATCAAACAACTGTTTAGACAGATAGAAGAATGAGATAGTTTGATGTGAAACGAGTTTGGGAGAGAAAAGATTAACCATACTTGAGCTCTAAAGGTTAGCAAATTATTGATACTCATGTTGATGATATTGAAGAGACTTTAAATATCAAATATAATCCATCTCTTGGAAAAGGTACTTGTTTTTCCATGACTTATAATCCTTATTGTTGAAAAGGTTGCATCCCACCCCCTTGAATAAACTTGAGGCAAACAAATAAGGGGAGCATAGAGTATGGGGAGTAAGCTTGCTGATTTTGGTGTGGTATGGTTCATATTTATGTTGACTATGGTTTATGAATTTGAGATTTGTTTCAATTTTCTCCTTGGTACCTCTTGTGTACTGATGGCATGTTGATTGGAGGAGTATATACCATTTACTTATGTTTTGTCAAAAAGCCAAAGGGGGGATGGTTAGTGTAACAACCCGTTTTAAGTGGTGTCAGAAACAATGGTTTCGAGACCACAATTCTGATGTGTAAGTTCATAATTATTATTTATTCAATATTTATGAGGTTATTATAGTGTCATATTGAAATTTGGTCTGGTAATTTTGATGTTTGTTTAGTTAATTAAAGAAAAAAGGACTAAATCATAAAAACTGCAAAAGTCAATCGCTATAAGTTTATAAGGGCTAATTGAGTAAAAAAATCATAATTGAATAGATTTAAAAGGCAATCAGGCCATTCTTGAAGTTAGTGGTCGGTTATATGTTTGATTAATTAAGTTTTATTATTAAAAATGTATATTAAAATAATTTTAATGTATTATTAATAATAAAACATAAAGAAACCAAAATCATCTTCCCCATTTCTTTCTATTTCCAACTAGAAACTACATTGTTGTTAGCTAAGAAAGTTTCAGCCTTGCATATACTCTTGCATGTAAGTCAGTTTCACACCTGTTTTACATGAATTTTATGTTTTTAAAATCGTTGTAGTTTAATCTAGCTAGCCCAATGACTATTTTAAAATATTTTATAAGTTTTGAAAACTTACCATTAATGTTCTTAAAGCTTTTTAGATGTTAACGCTTGAGTTTGAAGCTTAATGATGAAATAGGAATATTTTGTAAAGTGATTTTAAATATTTTTTAAGTTTAGGATTTAAATTGAAAGTATGTTAAATTTGGCATGGATTTCTTGTAAAATTTTAGTATTGGAGGGCTTTATGGGGATGGATATGGATTCAACATGTTATTCTAAGGCTTAATTGTGAAAAATAAGCTTGTTTTGGTTTTAGGGACTAAATTGAATAAATGAAAAATATTAGGGAAATTTTGAAAAATGTTAATAGGAAGTCAAATGCATCAAATGCAATGTTATAATGTAATTGAGGTTGATATTGAAATAAAATTACTGTATATATCAAGAACTGATAGATAATCATGGAAAGAGAAAATTGCAAACTAGTCCCTGAAACTCCTATCTTTATTGTTTGGCCCTGGTAAGTTCAAACGATATTTTCTTTTTTATTTTGGTAATTTATTTATTAAATTATGTATATTGTGGATATTTAATGTGTTGGATCGCCGGTACACCATGTGGCGCTGTAACAGCTCGACTTTGGGCCTAGTCAGAATAGTGGTTTCAGGACCACAAATCCAACGAGGAAAATTTTATTTTTATTATATTTTTATAGTCTATATTTTTATAAAATGATTTTGTGAAAATTTCGTTTGAAAATTTTGACGTTTGGGCACTCAATTTAGTTAAAGAGACTAAATTGTAAAAAGTGCAAAAGTTGAGTTCTACATGTTAGAGATGTCCAATTGTTATGAAATTTTAAATTGGAGGTCCTTATATGGTAATTAGACCATTGGTTAATTTTTTGGACAAAAATAGACATGAAATAGGTGAAATAGAATATTTTTAAGTTAGGGGCATTTTGGTCATTTGGTAATTAACATGAATTAAAAACAAAATTAAAAGCCATTTTTTGTCCATCTTCAAGCTATGGCCGAAACTTGCACGGAGAAACCATGGCTAAAGTTTTTCAAGCTTCCAAGCTCGATTGTAAGTCCGTTCTAGCCCCGTTTTTAATGATTTTTACGTTTTTGCAATCCCCGTAATGAGATCTATCTATTTCTACCATTTATTTGAGCTAGAGTTGATGTTTAAAAATTTACCCATGTGCTACATGTGTGTATTTTGATGTTTAAGGGAGGAATATGAATGTTTATTGTGTGTTAAACGACTTTTGCTAAGTAGTTTTCGGTAAAAATGCTAAAAATGACTAATTTGTAAAAGTTATAAAATTTGTCATAAAAGTGTGATTTGGTGGAAATTGTGGGCTTCTATAGTTATGAAAATGATTTGGCTAGGATTAAAGAACAAAGAAATTGAATGAAAAATCATTTTACAAGCCTAGGGGCAAAAGTATAAATATGTGGAACTTTAGGGGCAAAAATGTAATCTTGCCATAATGTGATTTTTGGATCAAATTGAATTATGTGACTAACAAATAAGCTAAATGTGATATTATAGATCAAGGAAAATGAGATTCAGACCTAGAACGAGGGAAAAATGAGTATTTGACGGTTCAGTCTCTTTTCGCCATTTTTACTATCGAGGTAAGTTTGTATGAAAATAATGCAACATGTTATTATTATATGTTTAATGCTTAAATATTGCATGAAATGTATATGTATATGTATTTGTCTTTATGAAATTGATTCATGATGTCTCAATGACGACTCGTCAAAAGTTGGTGTCTCAAAAATCCGGTTGAACCCTAGGAATAGCTAAGATACGGATATCACGACTTGTGAGTATTGAGATCTCGTATAAGACAATATCTAAGATATGGCATCGGCATCGAGATGAGATCCTGTGTAAGACCATATCTGGGATATGGTATCGGCATTGATAAGAGATCCAGTATAAGATCACGTCTAGGACATGGCATCGACATCAGTATGAGATCCCATGTAAGACCATAACTGGGATATGGCATTGGCATCGATATGATGTCCCGTATAAGACCATGTCTGGGACATGGCATTGGCACCTTTATGAGACTTCGTGTAAAACCATAGCTGAGCTGTTGGCATCGATGTGAGATCTCATGTAAGACCACGTCTAGGACATGGCATCGACATCTTTTCATGTGTATGAGATTTTCAAGTATCCTTTAGTATTTCAAGTGGTTCAATGGGTAATTCAAAGATTATATCAAAGTTGTGTTAATGTATGATTACGTTACGAAGTAGTACAGGTATGTATACAAAACTCATGAGAAATGATTTTGGTTTATGATGCACCTTTGGTAAGGATGCAAATAAGTAAGTCATGCTTATGAGATTGAAATTGTGATGACATTGTGATTATAGGTCTAGGCTTGTGATGTATAAGAAAAAAATTATTTTTACCATGATGGTGGAAATGATTTGTAAAGGTGTTATAAACTTAGTATCATCACTTTACATTAAAACAATTTTGGACAGCGGTAGCAGTCTGATTTTGAAAATCCACCAGAAATTGTGGAAATTGAGTTGGAGGTTGAATAAAAAATGAAATTAAATCTTATTGAGTCTAGTTTCACATAGAGAAATGGTGTAAGCAAAAGAATTTCATATTATGAAATATTTGAATTTTTGTGAGACAGGGTCAGAGTGATTTCGGGCTCCCCTGTCTTAACTTTGGAAAATCATTAAAAATTGTATGAAATTAATTATTGGTTAGAATTTGTATGACTAAGATTCTTAATGAGTCTATTTTCAAGAGAAATAGATGAGAACATCATCCAAATCTCGTTCTAAGAGATAATTATTTTTTAGTAAAAAAAGGTCGCAGCTGTCAAATAGCAAAATAGGGGTAACTTTGAAGAATAAACTGTACTTATTGGCTAATCCATAAATTCTGAAAATTTTATGGTAGAAATATATATGAGTCTAGTTTCAAATTCTTTTAACAGATCTTAATTTAGAATTTTGTAGCTCAAGATATTAATAATTTAGTGACTATGACGCGAGTAAATAGCTTGACATGAACATAAGTAAAAAGTGTAATTATGATTGTTTTACCTTGAGATCATGATGTGAGAACTGGTAGAAGCATGTTAACAAATTGCTTATTATTTTCATACATACTTACTAAGCTATATAGCTTACCCCATCCTTTTCATTTCTTTAGTGTTGCCAGGTTAGCTCGGGGTTGGAGATCGTCGGAGGTAGCATCATACTATCAAATTATCAATTTTAGGATATCGATAAACCTTAAGTATTTTCAAGCGAGTGGCATGTATAGATACCTACTCCTTTGTGTTTTGTGTTTAATGGTTTGGCCAAATGTATTGGCTTATAATGATTCAAGTGTATATAGCCATGAGATGTGGCTTATATTGGTTATGAGTTTGTAAACCTATTTATCCATGTGCAATGTGCTAACACCTTGAAATGTGATCATGTGCTTATATGGACTGAGATCTTGTGTGATGTGGTTATACTTGTTTGCTATAATTAAGTTGAAGTTAATTAATATGATGACAACCGTGGTATAAAAGTATAAGTGGTATTATAATAGACAAGGCCAAATAAGTATGAAAAACACGAGTATGATGACATGCAAATGTTATGTTTGTAACTTAATTGAGGTTCTTTAATCTTTAATTGAATACCATGTTCTATGACTTTAATGTTGTATAAGTGTGTGAGGGATTAAGGTTGACCAAGGCTTGGAAAATAGCCTACGTGTTGGCCACACGGGCAGAGACACGGTCGTGTGTCTCAACTGTGTAGAAGACACGGCTTAGCACACAGGCATGTGTCTTGGCTGTGTGACCTTAAAATATTGTTGACATCATAAACAGAGAGTTACATAGGCTGAGGACACGGGCATGTCCAAGCCACACGGGCGTGTGTGACCATACAGCCTACCCACATAGGCGTGTGACTCTCCAAAACTAAAAAATTTTCTAAGTGTTGTAAAAAGTTCGTAAGTTCTCGGTTTAGTCCCGAACCACCCCCGATGTATGTTTTAGGCCTCGTAAGCCTGTATAAGGGACATTACGAATATGAATGAATTTTTTTAATTTGAACAAAAAATTTTTATGGCCTGATTTTACATACATTTAAGTCTGGTAATACCTCGTACCCTGTCTCGATCTTGGGCTTAGGTAAGGGGAGTTACAGGCACAGCGAAAAAATTATTCCAATGATCATCAACTATGGATCCATGTACGAGGAATGTGTCAGGTTGAATATATACTTTTTAAAACTGAAGAATGATGAATAACTATGTTGGTTGGATTCCTTTAGACAATGTCAATCCTATCCGTAACAAAACGTTTTGGCTTCTACGTAGTCCACCCAATTAAACACGAACATCAAAAACTTTTTGAAATCTTTCAGAGAGAATCCAAAATCCGACTACTAGGCCCTTTGAATTTTTTTTACTTATTCACCCCCACATAATTAGGCAATATATTCCTTTTATTAATATAATATATTAGCACGAAATAATTCCCCCTTTTACTTTTTAGAGAAAATCATGGAAGATATTGAAATTATATTCTTTTAAAAAGAATACTAACTTCCATAAATTTTAACTCTAAAAGAAGTTGTGAATCGCATCCGCCAGGTAATTCTATCCGCCAACCGATATTACTCTCCAGGTGATACTGTAACACCCCAAAATAGGACCTAAGAGTTTTAGGGGTATTTTAGAGATTTTAGCCTTAGAGTGTTTGGAATTTTTACAACATGATTTATCAGTAATGTTTTTTTACTATGGTTTTTAAAAAATTTAATCAATTTCTGAAAATGTGTTTAAAATACCTTTAATTTTGAAAATTGGACTGATTTGTAAAAGAGTCAAAATTGTAAGTTTTTAAGAGGCAAGTAGACCAAATTTTAAACCACAACCTAAAAACCCCCATTTATAGTTTTATTTTCATGTTAGTCTTCTTCTCCTCCCGTACTTGTGACATGCATAGTTCTCCCAACTTTCCAATTCCAAATCCTGATTCCTTTTTATTTCTATCTTCTCTTAAGTTATAAATCTCCATAGAAGCTAAGAAAAACACCCAAAAACACCATAGTTTTCTCTATTGTCAAGCTTTCAATTTTTTTGGATTTTCGATCGAACGCTTGGTTTTCATCATTTAAGGCAATGATTCAACTCTAATTAGTTTTAAATGTTATTTAGTCCCTAAAACTGAATTATTAGTCGTTAAATCGCATGTTTTAAATAAAAGCCAAAAATTGGGTTGTTAATGGTGGATTTTAGGATTTTGAGTAAAAATGTGGTTTCAAAGCATTTTTCAACTTATTTTCACTTGATTAGAAGGTTTCTAAATTTTCTTTAAAGTTTCATTAAGAATTTCTAACGTTTTAATTAATTTTCAAAAAATAGCTTTAAAACATGTCGAAAAAGTCAATACCATGAATTGAGTGTTTTATTGTAGTTTAAAGGTTGGGAATTAGTCGTAGATGAATAATTAGATGAATGAAACTCGTTTTAGGTGAAAAATTAAGTGTAGATTGAGATATTTGGATTTCAAGTTGGTTATGTTAAAGGTTTTGGTTACATGAGAACATAACTTAGGCTTATGTTTTTTTATTGCTTGTGGTGAGTCCTTGGCTGATTTTGTATGTATTGTTGTGTGAATTATTGTGTTGAAGCTTCAAATTTGCTAGGACCATCTATGAGCTAGGAATGGCTAGTTTAAGCTTTCGGCTTTTCGGCGAAAGCGTAGTGGTGAGTGTTTGGGATAATTGCTTGTGGACATGATTCAATGCGTTATTTAGGAATTTAGTAGTAGCCTAAACCCCTACTCTAAATTTCGAGTATAGGCTTTCTCATACCTATGTTATCTTGTGAACTATGTCCTTATGTGTTTCTGAATATGTGAATTGAGATGAGATGTTGTAACTTGTGGTATGTGGTTATAATAACCATTGTGAGAGTGCAAATGTGTACATGTTATGCATATGTTAAATGTTAGTGATAGTGTTTTACTAAAGATACAAATATGCATGATTGTACACAAATAATCGATAAGTGATATGTATTTGATTTTAGATATTTTGGCCTTATAATCTTGAAACTGTTGGATATAGTTGGCATGTTATAGGATTGTGAGTGCTCACCTATATGTACAGTGATTTTGGGCGTTGAGGCTCTAGAACATGTTCGGGAGATAAGGGAATGTGAGCTAAGCTCCATTCAACGGGACATGTAAGGGGAAATAAGGAAAGTGTTAGCTTTATGCTTCACTTTTTTGACATGTTTGACTTTATGAGTCTATGTGGTGTGTTGGAGATCCGTGTATCCGATGAGTGATGATAGAGCTCACTTTTATGTTTCATAGCTCAAGTGCTAAATTATCTTAAACTATGAATATGTGTGTATTGTGTTATGTGTTTATATGTCATGTGACCATTATGCAATTTATCTATAAACATGTTTTTTAGTATTGTGATATATGCTTGAATGTTATGTGATTATATGAGTATTGTGATATATGCTTGAATGGTATGCGATTATATGAGTATTGTGATATATCCTTAAAGGTTATGTGATTATATGTGTAATATGGTATATGCTTAAAGGTGAATATGTTTACTATGTAAAAGAACTAGAAAATAATGCACGAGTAAGTATATTATGACACTAAAGTTGGAACTGTTAAAGTTTGTGCTATATAGTTGTTTCATTAGTGCTTAATGAATTGTTTGCATGGTGCTTATTCTAATCATTCACCGAGCTTGTTAAGCTCACCCACTCTCTTTTTTACCCATTGTAGATTAGCTGTGTGCCGGTGTGAGCGGTGTGGTTTTTGAGAGGTGATCCAAGCAATACTTTGTTAATTCTCGTAGGTGTTTGTTCATTTAATTATGTACTAGAGAATAAGGCAATATGGTAGATTTATGGTTGACTATTGCCATGATGTTTTTGGTCTATTTACCAATTTTTGGCTTTAGTATTTGAGATTTACACGTTTATATTATGCTCGATTTTATGAACATTGAAGTTAGTATTATTTTTCTTATTTGGACATGTTTTGACATATTGAACTGTCAATTTAGCCATTTGGTTTGTTGGAGTAATAGATGCATGATGTCTAGAAACTAAATTGGAATGAATTGTTTGCATAAGTATGCTACATTTTTTAGGTCTGGGGCAGAGGTATCGATAATCAAGTTTTTAAAATGATACCTCTATGTCTTGAAATGTGTAGGAAATCATAATAGAGATTTGGTATCGATACATTTGCTCAAGTATCGATACTCGGGGTAAATTTATCGATATTTCATGATAGATACCGATAATTTTTTAGACTTTGATTTTAAAGTGAGAAACATAGTGCAAGTTTGGTATCGTTTTTCTAGGTGGTATCGATGCCACTTAAAGAAAATATCAATACCCTAGGGTCAGTATTGATACCTACGTGATTATCTTGGAAATTTTGCTAAGTGGTCCAAATGCTTAAATTTTTAACACAATTAGTTACATTGATTTATGTCCAGCACGATTTAACAATGATTAATGCATGTATGTCTTAAAACCTGTGAAATGCTATAAATTACATGTGTCTGCTTTAATAAAATGAACATTATAATGTACAAGTAGTGAGACAGTGGTATGGCATCTTTATATTCGGGTTCAACAACCGGGTCGGGTCTAGGGTGTTACAGATATTGTTCGTTGGACGAAACTATTTGTCAAGTCATACTTATCCGCTAATGATAAGAATCCACCATAGTGGTATTTAGGAGGGTATACGCCCATTCTATTGGTGTGAAGTCTATTCATTTTAACCATAGGGTGTGACCTTGTAGGTTCATGTAACGTTGGTAGTAATACTAGAACATTTCTAATGTTACAAGTAATGAGTGGTATCTAGCAATGCATCATTGCTACCCAAGTTACAAGAAGTCATGATTCAACATAACTTTTCTATGATAAATTTTTCATGTATTATATCATTTTATCCTTTATATCTAGATTGGACACAAGTCATGGTATAGTCACACTTGTATAGTCCAATCTCATATTTCTTGATATTCTGAGTAGACTACAATAAACAAATAAGTGTAATATCTCATATCAACTTATTTGAGCATGACTCTGCATTTCTAGTCTCATTCTATCAAATGGCCTAAGATATTACTCCTATTATATAGGAAGGATAAATCTTATATTGATCAACCATATCCCACTACATGGATTGTGGTATATCCAACATCAATCTTTATGGTACAACCTGTTACGGTAGACGTTTGATTGTATCAAAATATACGACTCACGATGTTGGGATAATGATGATATCAAGTTTGAGGATCATGTACATAGTTATCGCTATGAGTAATGTTTGTGACTCATAATAATCCAAAAAACATACTCATGATAGGTTAGTCCAATTTTTTGTTCTCTAACACATATTCATGTATTGATTTTGACATCTCTATGTCAGTGACAACACTTTGTCATCAATCAACTACACATTAGTCTCAATGCATTATTATTGTCCAAGCTCACAATAATACTTGACTAAGGACCTTTTAAGAATAATCATATTATTCTTAGGCCTTTATTATTGATTAGTTTATTTATATATATAGAAAAAGAAACTGAAATGACAATGACAATGACAATGCCTTGTATCAATAACGAGGTAAAATAAGTATGTAATTACAACCATATCATGATTGGTCTTTGGGCATACTCTAACAGAATGTAAACTTAAATATTACAATTGAAACAATAAAAAAATATATTTAAATGGAAAGTGTTATACTGTTACATGTATCGAGCCCGGATGAATATAGGATAAGATACAATTGGCATGTCAATAGGTTATTTTGCACGTTGTACGGGATTGATATGTGATATGGTGATATATGACATGATATTATACATTGAATATATAGAAATCCAACATTCATTATGGATTTTTGAGTTATATTTACAATGATCTTGGCATATTTCTAGGGGAGGATGTAAAGCCTACGGGCTTGGCATTTGGTGCCCAGGCGTGTTTTTGGAGGGATGTTAGCCTTTGTGTTAGGCATTTGGTGCCCAGACGTGTTCTTGGTTGGATTAGCTCAGTTGAGAATTTTGGTGTGACTTGGGTGGATAACAGCGTATCCGTATCTGATCATATTAGTTCATTGGGCTAAATAGTGATTGTTAAATGATGTAATGATTTGTATTGATGCTTGGTAATAGTGTCTTGGTAAATGACTTGAAAATATGTACTCACACTTATGGATATTATATTATGTCTTGGTATTGAATGATATTGTATAGCTTGAATGGTTATATGACTTGAATATAATGAACTCACTTATCGAAATGGTTGTGATGACAAGATTAAGTGTTAGTTAATGTTTTTGTTAAATTTTAAATGTGACATTAAGGTATGTTATATCATTTTTCTACCTATGAACTTACTAAGCTCAGTTGAAGTTTACTCTATCTCATTTTCCTATTTTCCTATAGTTGTTGTATTGCAGAACTGGACGATTGGATCAGCTTAAAGATCACACTATCCAAGTACCTTTTGGTAGAATTTGAAATCGTTATATTTCAGTTTGTGGCATGTAATAGGAGTATTTGGTATATATACTTTGTGTTCATGAAAGTATATATGTCTTGTGCTTGTACAAATTATATATGTTTGATAGCTAAATGGTAAGGATGTACACGGTTTATATGGTAATATTAAATGTGGATTGTGAATGGTATATGATAGAATGAGATGAAATGTTGATAAGTTGTCATTTGTTATGGAAAGAATGGTTGAGTGATGGATTGATTGGATGTTATAGTATTATGGTTGGATACTTGATATGGATGTCATGAAAATTTGATGTGTGCATTGATTCTTTTGATGGCAAATTTATTAGTGAATATGCCTTAATAAATGGTTGTTAATTGATGAAGGAAATGATGGCATTTTGACACTTTACATGACATTATTTAGTTAAGCTTGAATTTGATAGAAAATGGAGTTGAACTTTAGGTTTGAATGTTGTTTGTGATGGTGCCCTATGGCATATTGGTTAGAACTAGGCAAATGACATGTTTTGGTATGTTTTTAGTGTGTTTTGAATTGCTTGAATGAATGATTAATGGCATGTTTGTGGCCTAAGTAGACAAATACATGTACAATTTGCATTTCAAGGTATAATTTAGCAACATGGGTAGATACACGGGCTGTCACACAGCCGTGTGTCACGTATGGTCAAGTGACACAGCAATGTGCTTTGTTTGTTCATGATGGTTTTAGTTCCATACGACCATAGTTAGTTACACGGCCTGGTGACACAGCTGTGTGACTTAGGCTTACATGAAATTGGTTTGTTGCATGGTTTGGAGACATGAATGTGTGATATTGCACCATATGGTCTCAACCTGTCACATGGCCTGACCACACAGTTGTGTGACCCATGTTTAGCCTTTTTACCTTTTTTTGTAAAAGTTTCTAATTAGTTCTGGATTGTTTCTAAGTTGGTTTAAGAGCTACGTAAGCTCAATTAATGCTCAATTTTGGTTTTCAATCATAGTATATCCATGATATTGAATGTTTGTTGTTTAATTGCATATTTAAGATGAATTCATGTATGTTAAATGTTGTTAACTGTTGTAGCATCTTATAGCTCAAGTCTGATGATCGAACCAGGTATAAGGTGTTATAATTAGAGCCAAGACTGTCTAGCAATGTTTGTTCAGTTACATGATCACTCAAAGACTTGGTCAATCAAGACATGAGACAACCTGGGCATATTTATATGTTGGCCTTTGTAACGTGTCATATTGGATGTTGTTTTAATAAGCAAATGGGCTTCTTGGACATTCTTATTCCATTCGTTAAAGCTGAAATTGAAGTGGTGTGTATTTGTAAAGAGTTTAAGTGTGTTCAAGAGTTTTACTTCAACTTGGATTATGGTGAGAGTTTTTCTCAATCTCAAGGATGTGTTTTATGGCTACTTTTAAGGAAATTAATTTTACTTTATTTTAAATAATAATTGTATATAATTCAAGAAGTTATACTCAGATTAAAATTGAGAGTTTTACTTTATCAAGACTACATGGAGAATATGTCGACTTTAACCTATAAATAGGCTATTGTGCTGCACATTTGGAGGTAGCTTTTGAAGTGTTTTCGGTTGGTTCTTGTTTTATCTTTTACTTTGTATTTTTGTAGTCTTGTGTTAGGCTTTTATTGAATAGTTTATATTTGATGTAATTGAGGTTTTGGGGTAACTGAATGATAATAATTAGGGTCGGTGTTGGGCTTAAACTAATAGGCGACCCATGAAATTGTTGAATATGAATCATTCATTGAGCGAGGCTCCATAGAGTAGTATTGTTTTCGAACTAAGCTAACAAATAACTGTGTGCAAAATCTCTCTTTACTTTTCTATTTTTCGTTTCTATATCACTGTCTGATCAATACTGTGACTAAACACAATATGGAATAGTTAGACTAAACTTGCAACAAATTGATATGTTTCTCCATATAAATTAATCAAAAACTTATTTTGATTCCAAATGAGAAAGTCAATTAAGCTTTTTCTATTTTTATTTATATATATTTAATAAATTATTTGAAGCAATTGATTTCTATATCAAACAATACAAAATCGTAAAAAACTTCTACCATATCAAAAGTAAAAAAGTTGGTACTTTTAAATTTTCACCATCACCTCCACCACCACTAAGCTTGAATTGCCTAAATCTTTTAAACATTATTTTTAATTTGCTCATCCTCTATAAAAATTGCCAATTATAGTATAATATTTTGTAACAAATATTTTTAGGTTGTATTTATTTCACTAATAAAAATTTTTAGAAAATAATTTTAAGAAAATTTAAAAAAAACAAAAAAATAGTTTATACAAAATTATCTAAACACAGACAATATCAATTTGTAAAAAATAAATTTATTTTTTTAAAAATCATTTTCCAAATATTATTTTTATCAAGCAATTGCAAATTGATTTAACCAAAATAAACACAAGAAAGAATCAACAAAATTAGTGGTATACGCTAATTTCAAGAAAAAAATAGGGGTATAGACCAAAATTTTAATTTTTTTTAAGGGAAATGGGTCATTTCTCTCTCAAGCACTTATGTTTTTTTTTTATTTCACATTGTTTAAAGTTTTTTTAATTTAAAATTTTTAATTAATGTTTTTAATTAATAAACATTTTGTTTTCAAGTTTTTTATTTTTAATTAATAATTATTTTATTTATATAAATAAAATAATAAATATGTAATTATATAATAAAAATATATTTATATATATTATTATGTTAAAAATATTTTTAATTAGTAACTTATTTATTTATATAAATAAATTCATATAAATATGTAATTATATAATAAAAAATATTTTTATATTTATCGTTATGTTAAATATATTTTATTTTCTTAAAACATCAACTAATTTTTTGTTATACTTTTCTTTATGTATAATTTTTATATGTCAAATATTTATTTTTTCCACCTACATTGTGGGTAAGGTAATTTTTAATATTGTAAAATCAAATAATTATTTAAAGTATCATTTTTATTTTTATATATCATTTTTTCCACTTACATTGTGAGTATGATAAATTCTAATATTATAAAATTAATTAATTATTTCAAATATAATTATTTTTAGTAAATATAATTTTTACATTTATTTTTCAATCTAAATCATGGGTGTGATAAATTTTAGTATTATATATTTTTATATGTGCATTTGAAATAATTATTTGAAATATTTCACATATAAAATAAATGATATTTGAAATAATTATTTTTGTAATATTAGAATTTACCATAACTACAATATAGGTGAAAATATAATAATATTTGAAATATTTTATATATAAAAATAATAATATTTAATATAATTATTTAATTTTATAATATTAAAATTTATTATATTTACAGTGTAGGTGAAAACAATAAATATTTTACATACAAAAATTATATATAAAAAAAATAAATAAATAATAATTGATACTCTTAAAAGATAAAACATTTTTAACATAATAAATTATATAAAATATATTTTTATTATATAACTACATATTTATTATTATATTTATATAAATAAAATAATTATTAATTAAAAAATAATTTTATGATGATGATATAAAAAAATATATTTTCAATTATATAATTACATACTTATTATTTATTTATATAAATAAAAATTATTAAAAATAAGAAAAACTTGAAAATAATAATTAAAAAAAAAAGTCTCAAATGAAAGCGATGTTTTAGAAAGAGTTTTCTGAAACAACAGAAGAAAACCCTAATTCCATTTTGGTCAATTCGCCAACTCTTCCATTCAATTGCGTTCCACCCCTAATTTCTCGCTTGAATTTTATTCTGCTCAAAGTGATTGACAGTTGCCATCTAACTCAGCTGGGCTAAATCTTCTATTTAATTTTTTTTTTCTGAATAAGTGAATTTTGTATTTCAAGAAAACCTTTCAATTTGATAACCCAAAAAGGAAACTTGAAATATCAAACTTCCAAAATACCCATTATCACCGCCAAGCACCACCGTGGCACGGTGGGACAACCCCTTGGTCCCATCACCTCCACTACCCTCCAAATATAAGAAAGTATAAAAATCCGGTTCATACTCATAACCCATTTTAATCTCAGTCGCCAGTTGCTTATTTGTTTATTTACAGTCAGAGAGATTTTTATTGTTCAAAAACTTTTGAGATGGAAAGTTGCAAAATTTTTGCATGTAAAAGAGAATGAAATTTGATGTGAAGTAGATCTGTACGTAAGATTTGGTTTCTCTTTTCCCTTCTCTTGCTGATCTGCTGTCTCATCCCTTGTGTGTTAAGCGTTGAATTTTCACCAAGATTCTTTCCTTTCAGATCCTTTCTCTCTCTCTTTTAGAGGCTTTTGTCACAGATCAACATTAGCCACAGTTTTCATTTTTTATTTTTCACAGAGAGGACCAATTGTTGGTAAAATTGGGTCTCTCTCTCTCTCTCTCTCCTTGAAGGAATCGATCAATAAGATGACAGTGTCAATACAATAAAATAAAAAGTATTTGTTTAATACTATAATATTATAATCATTGACAGTCACACTATTATATTTCTAGCTGTCTTCCCATTTCTATATTTGGTTCTCTACCTCTCTCTCTTTCTCTCTCTCTCTCTCTCTCTCTCAAGCTGTGTTTTTGTTCATTTCATTGTATAATGGTGTTGTTCTTGTAAAGGGTGCTTGAGAGAGAAACCGAGAAAGAGAGGTGGGAAGGTAAAGTTTGGGTTTTTATGAGGTTTGAGTGATGAAGGGGAAAGAGAGGTAGCTATATTGAAGTGGGGTTTGTCTTGCTTTTGAAGCTTCGAGCTGTGTTTGTTGTTGGGGTTGGGGTTGGGAGGTAGATGGATACCAAAGGAAGACTTGTTGCTGGTTCTCATAACAGGAATGAGTTTGTTCTCATCAATGCTGATGAGATTGCAAGAGTAAGCACCTTCAAAGCTTATCGCCTCTTTTAGTATTTTGTTTCCCGTTACGGGCTACACCAATAGTTAGTGAAGGATTTGGGACGAGTAAGAGCTGGTTAATGTGTTGTTTCGTATTCTTTAGGATTTAAAGCTTTTTTTTTACCACCATTTTTGGGTTTCGATGAGTCTCTCTCTCCCTTTCTCTCTCTTTCCTTATAAAGTTCTGGTTGGTGGATTAGCAGAAATTTTTACCCTTGCTTCCGTGGCTGTTTTCTTCAGCTTGGTAGAATATCACATTCCAGGAAAATTTCTTCTCTTGTGGTTTTTTTTTGGGGGGGGGGTGGGGGGTTGGCATAGTGTTTATATACACCTAGATTCAACAAAATCAAATATCATTAACCCTCCCTTGTTATCCCAATTTAGTATCTTTTCTAGTTTGTAGATCTCAGAGCTGGTAGATGCATCCCATTTAGGCAATTAGTAACTCTTGTTTTTTGTATTTTCATTTTTTGTTATTTAAGCTATTAAAAAAGCTGAATCGTTGGGTAACCTAAATTGTTCTGTTCGGTTTACTGAAAAGCATATTTAATGATCTGGTGGCGATTGACGTTGTTAGTTGTGTAACTATGACTTGCAGGTGACTTCTGTTAAAGAACTAAGTGGGCAGATTTGCCAGATCTGTGGAGATGAGATAGAGATTTCACTTGATGGAGAACCCTTTGTTGCCTGCAATGAGTGTGCATTCCCGGTATGCAGACCTTGCTATGAATATGAAAGAAGAGAGGGCAATCAAGCATGCCCTCAATGCAAAACCAGATACAAGCGCATTAAAGGTGAGCCTTTAGAAGTTATCTTTTAGTAAAAAAGAAAAATTCCCTTGAAGATGATAGATTTAGCTAAAAATGTGGCCTACTCCAGGTTGCCCTCGTGTGGAAGGGGATGAGGAAGAGGACGGTGCTGATGATTTGGAGAATGAGTTTGATATTGCTAGCCAAGATAGGAGAGATCCTCACCATATTGCTGCTGCTATGCTCTCTGCTCGACTCAATATCAATCGTGGTTCCCAACCTCATGTTTCAGGGATAAGCACCCCTGCGGAGTTTGATGCTGCTTCTGTTGCTACAGAGATCCCACTTCTGACATATGGTGAAGAGGTGAATTATTTTTTGGTTAAGTTCTGTTTCTTATGTATCGCATTGTTGGTTGACATTTCTAATTGATTATTACTAAAGGATGCTGGGATTTCCTCTGATAAGCATGCTCTTATCGTTCCTCCCTTTATGAGTTGTGGAAAACGGGTCCATCCAATGCCAGTTCCTGATCCTTCCTTGACTTGTAAGTTGTATCATATGATTGGTAGAAATGTCCTAATTGTGCACATTGCTGTTATTCACATGTCCGTTCTAGTGTATAATGGTTTCTGTTGCTGACAACACAGTGCCACCCAGACCAATGGATCCTAAGAAAGATTTGGCGGATTATGGGTATGGAACTGTTGCATGGAAGGAAAGAATGGAGGATTGGAAGAGAAAACAGAATGAGAAACTCCAGGTGGTTAAGCATGAAGGATATAACAGAGATGAATTTGAGGATCCTGATTTGCCAGTGTAAGTGCATTTTATCACTCTGAAATTCTTAACTGCTGCGTCTGAGCTTGTTTAAGTCACAAAAGCTTGTTCCTGCAATTGTTTGTTTACTAGATTCCTCTTCCTTTTTTGGGTTCAAAGAATATGGGAATTGTCAATTGATTCAGTTAGTAATTATCAAAGACGGCATGAGTTGATAATTATTAAAGGTATTCGTGGTTAATTATATAAACATAATTGCTGTTTTTCACTTCTGCTAAACGAACCATTTTTTCATTGGTTCCTTTTCTTTTGAGAAATATCAATCTTTTATATGATTGCATTATCTACTTTTTGTTGGCTCTAGAGTTTGTATCCTCTTTACATTTATGTTACTTTTTTCATGTGAGTGAATGACTGTGTTAGCGAAGTTATTCAAACTTGTATATAAGGTTTCTGCATGAAAAAAGCCATAATTAATATCTGTTTCATTTGCCAAACTTACTGTAGGCTAGAAGTCACTATATTCATTTATGACTGCTGTTTCACATTCACCAACTGTTTCAACTAAAAATGTAAACTTTGTGTTATTGTAGGATGGACGAAGGCAGGCAGCCACTTTCAAGGAAACTGCCCATCCCATCTAGCAAGATCAATCCATACAGATTAATTATCCTACTCCGGCTTGTGGTCCTAGTGTTGTTTTTTCACTATAGAATTCTGCATCCTGTGAACGATGCTTATGTTCTGTGGCTTCTTTCAGTGATTTGTGAAATATGGTTTGCTGTATCTTGGATATTGGATCAGTTCCCAAAATGGTGCCCAATTGAACGAGAAACATACCTTGACCGTTTATCATTGAGGTGATTTCATCCTCTTTTCTCTTCCCTTACCCACCTTTTTCTCCCTTTGGATCTTAATCCATCTTTATGGTTCCTTCTGTTCTGACATTAAATTGTATGCATGTCAGAGAGAGAATACAGTTAGATCTTAATTTAGACTTATATTATTAGATTTCTTTAACTTTTTTTCAGATATGAGAAAGAAGGGAAGCCATCTGATCTAGCTTCTGTAGACATATTTGTGAGTACAGTTGATCCCCTGAAAGAGCCACCGCTTATCACTGCAAATACGGTTCTTTCCATCCTTTCTGTAGATTATCCAGTTGATAAAGTAGCTTGCTATGTCTCTGATGACGGTGCTGCCATGCTCACTTTTGAGGCTCTATCTGAGACATCTGAATTCGCAAGAAAGTGGGTGCCATTTTGTAAGAAGTTCAGCATTGAACCTCGAGCTCCAGAATGGTATTTTTCTCAGAAAGTTGACTATTTGAGAGATAAAGTTGATCCAGCATTCGTAAGGGAACGCCGTGCTATGAAGGTTTGTGACTTTTCTCCTAATTATAGTATAACATATTTACTGCTGGCAATTGTCTGCCATTTGACTAGCTTACCTAGTACTTACATGCTACATGAAAGAATCAATTGAAAGCCAAGAAATTGCATTACCTAAGTATAAACTTTAGCAGGCAGAGAGGTTCTCTATTTTCTTTTGGCAAAAGAAATCCATTGCTTTCGTTCATGGCATTTTTGTACACAAAAAGGTGTTCTCCATTGGTTTCAAGTAATGATATCCATCTTGGGGGTTCCTAATTTGTTGATACAGAGGGAATATGAAGAGTTCAAAGTTCGAATAAATGGCTTGGTTTCCACGGCACAAAAGGTTCCAGAGGAGGGTTGGACGATGCAGGATGGGACCCCATGGCCAGGAAACAATATCAGGGATCATCCTGGAATGATTCAGGTGAAGTGTTTTCTTTATGTTCTGTTTAAGATATGGTTCAGATGCTATCCTATCCCCAAATCGTTTCCAGTATGCATAACATTAGTAAAAATTGGTTATTCTTCGCTATAGGTTTTCCTTGGTCATGATGGTGTTCGTGATATTGAAGGGAATGAATTGCCTCGTCTAATTTACGTTTCTCGTGAAAAGAGACCAGGATTTGATCACCACAAAAAAGCCGGGGCCATGAATGCTTTGGTTTGTCTCTCTTTCCAATCTCAAGCACACACACACACGACACAATCTCAATTTTGCTTGCCCTCCTATCTGTCTGTTGTTTGATTATCTAATTGTTGAACATTTTTGGCTGATCAATGAAGGTGCGTGTTTCTGCTATCATCTCCAATGCTCCTTTCCTACTGAATGTTGATTGTGATCACTATATAAACAACAGCAAGGCTCTCCGTGAAGCTATGTGCTTCATGATGGACCCTATTTCAGGAAAGAAGATTTGTTATGTCCAATTTCCTCAAAGATTTGATGGCATTGATCGACATGATAGATACTCAAATCGCAATGTTGTATTTTTTGATGTAAGTATAGATTTTGGAAACTTTAATGTTGCACTTTCAAACACATTTCTTCCTAGAAGGAATAGGTGATATCTTTTCATTTTTGTGAAAACAGATCAACATGAAAGGACTGGATGGAATTCAAGGGCCTATTTATGTTGGAACTGGATGTGTCTTCAGGAGGCAGGCACTCTATGGGTATGATGCCCCTGTCAAGAAGAAGCCTCCAAGAAGAACATGCAATTGTTTGCCAAAATGGTGCTGCTGTTGCTGTTGCCGATCTAAAAAGAAGAATAAGAAATCAAAGTCCAATGATAAGAAAAACAACAAAGAGGTTACAAAGCAGATATATGCTCTAGAGAATATTGAGGAAGGAATTGAAGGTAGGGATTATCTTCCAATTGGTTTCCGGCATGCATTTGCAAAATGTCCTATTTCTCATAGCACGTAATTCGTGTATTAAGGCGTAAATATAATTTATCCTGGACTAGTCTCCTTTTCAGTCGTTTTGTCCCTGTCTAAGTTATTGATATTTCCAGATATATTGTGACCTAGAATCAATTGCCTTTATCATTTTAGATATGTGCTCTCTTGCTTAATGTAGATTATGTTAGACCATTACCATTTAAAGTGCCAACATTCCATATTGCAGGTATTGACAATGAGAAGTCATCCCTTATGCCGCAAATCAAATTTGAGAAGAAATTTGGTCAATCACCGGTTTTCATTGCTTCAACACTTATGGAGGATGGAGGAGTTCCAAAGGGAGCAACTACTGCATCACTGTTGAAAGAAGCCATCCATGTTATCAGCTGTGGTTATGAAGATAAAACAGATTGGGGGAAAGAAGTATGTAGAAATTGTTTCTAACTTTATAAGTTAATTTGTCTTTCAAAGTTTTATTTTTTCCCTTTGAATTATTGCACTTCTATGGTGATGCTCATCAATGCTGATCTTCACCCAGGTTGGGTGGATATATGGCTCCGTTACAGAGGATATATTAACAGGCTTCAAGATGCACTGCCATGGCTGGCGGTCAGTGTACTGCATTCCTAAAAGGCCTGCATTTAAGGGTTCAGCTCCTATTAACCTCTCAGATCGTCTGCACCAGGTTCTTCGTTGGGCTCTGGGATCTGTTGAAATTTTCTTGAGCAGGCATTGCCCAATATGGTATGGGTATGGCTGTGGATTGAAACCCTTGGAGCGCTTTTCTTATATAGCCTCTGTCGTATACCCATTGACATCAATTCCACTGCTCATTTATTGTACGCTGCCGGCTGTCTGTCTCCTTACTGGAAAGTTTATTGTCCCTGAGGTAATTCGGAATGGAATATCATTCTCATGTGAAAATGCTCCTATTCGGGCTGAAACTATAATATTATTAGATTATTGCTAGATATACCATGAGAATCTCAAAATCTTGATGCTGCACTTAATATGGTTTTATCTGAGTTTCAGCTAATTCTGATTTTTCCTTGTGCAGATCAGCAATTATGCCAGTTTACTTTTCATGTCTCTCTTTGTTGTCATTGCTGTGACTAGCATCCTCGAAATGCAGTGGGGAGGTGTTGGAATACATGATTGGTGGAGAAATGAGCAGTTCTGGGTGATTGGTGGTGTCTCGTCACACCTGTTTGCTCTCTTCCAGGGTCTGCTGAAGGTTTTAGCCGGTGTTAACACAAACTTCACGGTTACCTCAAAAGGAGGAGACGATGGGGAATTTTCCGAGCTATACTTATTCAAGTGGACATCTTTGTTGATTCCTCCCATGACGTTGTTGATCATCAACGTAATTGGAGTTATAGTTGGGGTTTCAGATGCCATCTCTAATGGATATGACTCATGGGGGCCTCTATTCGGTAGACTGTTCTTTGCGATTTGGGTCATCGTTCATCTTTACCCATTCCTCAAAGGGTTGATGGGGAAACAAGACAGGCTTCCCACCATCATTGTGGTTTGGTCAATACTTTTAGCTTCAATTCTCTCTCTTTTATGGGCTCGAGTCAACCCCTTTGTTTCAAAAGGAGATATTGTTTTAGAAGTCTGCGGTTTGGACTGTGACTAAATACAGGAAAAGAAAAGAAAAAAAAAAAAGGGGGTCGTAGTTCATGAAGAAAGGTTGTCTGAAAATTGCATAAAATCAGGCAGCCCTTTCGGTGGAAAATGAAGACATGCTGGGATGCGACATTGTTGCCCTCAGCATGTAATAAGGTAAAGC
The DNA here is from genome assembly GCF_007990345.1 of Gossypium hirsutum. Taxonomy (NCBI): domain Eukaryota; kingdom Viridiplantae; phylum Streptophyta; class Magnoliopsida; order Malvales; family Malvaceae; genus Gossypium; species Gossypium hirsutum. Next base: position 56,788,293 of record NC_053429.1, on the reverse strand, counting down.
AAAAGGGAAAAACATGTTGGCATGATTGTAGATACATAGAACTGCGATCCCCATATTTGTTCTGTTGAGTTTTTCATTGATTCTTTCGATACATGTCGATTTTGTGAGTTGGAATTCATAAAAAGTCCTTGTAATTTGCAGAGGAGAGAAGATTGATGCCTATGGTATCATATTCCCTTCTCAATAAGGGACTTTGACATATATGCCATGAATTGTAAAAACTTGGATTGGAATTTGTTTCTGCATTTTATTTTAAGATTGTCTGCATTGTGTTGCTAATAAGATATGGCTACAAAAGCTGCAATATTAGTGACAAACATCACCATTGAGAAATGAAGGCTTCAGCCTTTTATTAGTTCTGGTTTTCCCAAGTAGTTTTAGAACAAAATTCAATGTTTCTGATTGAGCATTCTTATGATCCATATAAAGCTTAAAATTATGATATAATTTAAAGTTCCTCTTTTATTTACTTGGATCTTTGAGGTCTCTTTTTATCAAACATAATATATTATTATGGGGTGTGATATCCTTAGGATGGGATACAAATAAAATTATATATTTATTTATTTCTGTTTTTTAAATTTATATTATATTTGAGCTTTTGATTCAATTGGTGTCACATAATGAAAAAGCATTATGCATTTTATAGAGTATATTATAGTACTTTTTTTATAGTTTTACTAAACTTCTCATGTCATGCATTTAGGGGTGTTCAGTCGGTTAATCGACTTGAAATAACATTAGTTGAATTAACCGACTTTTTAAAATTTTTAACTGTTAATCGAATCAAAATTTTTTCAAAAAAATTAACTGAATCGAATTGTTTTTTGTTAATTTGGTCGGTTAACCAAATTAACCGAAATTATATGTTTTTTAATTTTTGGTTAAAATAAGTATAAAATTAACTAAATTAACCGAATTACCCAAATTAACTAAATTATTTGTATAAAATTATTTGTTTTTTATTTTTATTTTTATTTTTATTTTTAGTTTTAGTTTTAGATTTTTATTTTTATTTATTAAATTATTTATAATTTTTATGATTGGATGGATTGGGTTGGGTACTTTGGTTAATATTTATTAGATGGGGTATTTGGGTTTAAGTTGGATTGGGTTTGAGTGAATAGTAGGCTATTTATATATTATAATTTTATTTATTAATTTTTTTGGTTAAACCGAAAAAATTTAATTAATCGACCGGTTTTGAACCTAATTAACCGTTAACCGAAAATTTTAAAAATTATTAACCGACTCCCGACCGAATTAATTCGGTTAACCGACCGATTAATCGAATTTTTCAGTTTTACCCGAATTTTGCACACTCCTACATGCATTGTATGAGATTTTACAGGTTTACTATTTAATTATTTTTTTTAAATATTGTACTTTTAATTGAAATAATTAACATAAATAATATTTCATATTTGAATCATTGAATATAATTAAAATATATTAACTTATCAAATCAAATATTATAATAAATTTTTTTTAAAATAAGAATTAAAGTCTTTTTAACATATTCAACCTATAATATAATTTTACTTTATATAATTAAGACAAAGTAACCTTATTTAAATTAATAATTAATTAAAAATCTAAAATTAATTAAATGATAATCAATATGGTTAGAATTCTATTCAAATATTAGCACTATTTTACATCAATAAAATTACCCTACCTTTTTAAAAAAAAAAGTTAGTACAAGTTTTGTTTATGTAAACTTTTTTAACTAATAATGGTAAATTATAATTTTCAAGTAATATATCTATTTTAAAATTAACGCAAGTTTTTTAATTAATAATTTGAATTTAAATTCTAATTATTTTTTAATGTTTAATTATCACAACTTTTATTAAATTATAATTATTTGTAAATGTATAATTATCACAACTTCTATTTTACTTAAATTTTTAACTAATAATTCTAAATTAATTTTTTAGTCTGTTCAAAAATTTTTCTAAACTTGTGCTTATATTATTATTATTATTATTATTACAGATAAATCAATAAAAATTCGCATATTTGAATTTAAAAACACTATAAATTTTAAACATTCAATTTTACCTCCTTCATTTGATTTTTATATGTACTTCTAATAAATATATTTATTAAAAAAATTTCACCCATATGGTAATTGTGTTGTAATTTAGTATAAGTCTATGTCGAAATTTTTCCGAAATTTTATTAGTGCAATTTTTGCGCTCCATCAGCCGTTAGAAATAACTATAATGAATACTTCAGCGGAGTTGAAACAACATAGCTTTCACCAAGAAATGAAAATAGGCAGCCACAAAATGTTAATAAATTGCATGAGGCATATGTTGCAGCTCTAAAAAAATGGAGCTCGACTTGGGGATGATGTTCCTTTCATGCTTTACCACACAAAAAAGAAAAACTAATTAAAAAAACTCAACATGCACGTTTCTAAACTTATAAAAGCCCAAGAGGCTATATGCTAAAACAATAACGCCACATGAAATTTAAAGGAATCAACACTTTACTTAAAGAAGTTTCTACTTACCTTAAAGGTTATGCCCAAAGCGTGAGCGCTCAACCTCCCCAAAAAAATAGGAAGTTGGCGAAAAACCAGACTTGGATAGTCAATGGAACCTTAAAGTTTGATTATATATACCAAAGTTAACTTGGCATTAAGTATGTCCACACATTAATTTCAATTCCCTCTCATCATCTTCAACCTTCGATTCCTTTTATTTAGATAATAACTTATATATCGAATAGTATCTTAAAGTTTAGCTCAACTAGTATCCAAGCCCAACAAAAGAGATATCAACAATTGGCACTGTTTGTGAGAATATTAAACTAAAAGCCATATATTCTCTCTCTCGATTTAACCTAACTTTATAGTAATTGACACCCTTGTTCTTTAATTAGCCCATCTACTTACGATAGCTCCTCCCTACGTTTTGATAGAGAGTACTAGCCCAAACATTATCCCACATGGATACAAGTTTCAAAAAGACCAACTTACCAAGAATCTCAGCTCCAACCAATCAATATGTTTTTTTAGATACTTTCAATAGTAACCGGTTTCCATACGATCATTACCAAAATATTTTGAATACAAGTTCTTAACAACCATCTCTACCATCAACCATGACTATCTATATTGCTAGAACACTTTGCAGATTGTTCGGCTATAAAGTGTAGCTCAACTAGTCTTCAAGCCCAACAAAAGAGACATCAACAAGTGGCACTGTTTATGAGAATATTAAACTAAAAGTTATAGGTTCTCCCTTGATTCAAGCTAACTTTACAATTGCTAACGCCCCTGTTCTTGAGTTAGCCCAACCACTTACGATGGCTCCTCTTAACCTTTTGATTGAGAGTTTGAGCCCAAACATTTTCCTACGTGGTGACAAGGTCCAGAAAGACCAACCCACCAAGAATATCAGCTCCAACTAATTTGTATGTTTTTCTGACATACTTCCAACAACAATTGGTTGCCATATGATCATTACCAAATATTGAGTACAAGTTCTCACAATCATATCTACCATCAACCATGACTACCCATATTACTAGTACACTTTGGTAGATTTTCTGGCTATAAAGTTTAGCTCAACCAATCTCCGAGCCCAGTGAAAGAGACATCAACAATTGGCACAATCTGGGAGAATACTGAACTAAAAGCCATGGATTCTCCCTCAATTCAACCTAACTTTACAATTGCTAACACCTCTATTCTTGAGTCAACCCAACCACTTATGATGACTCCTCCCAACCTTTTGAGAAAGAGTTTTAGCCCTAACATTATCCTGCATGGGGACAAGTTTTGAAAAGACGAACCTATAAAGAATCTCAACTCCAACTAGTCGATATGTTTTTTTTTTCTGAGATACTTCTAGCAACAACTAGTTTTCATATGATCACTCCCGAAATATTTTGAGTACATGTTCTCCACAACTATCTCTACCATCAACCATGACTACCTATATTGTTAGTACACTGAACATACCCTCACTCTGCATGATATGCCTAATGGTTGATTGGATGTTATAAGTTGTTGTAAAGATGAATGTGGTTATTTGTACATGTTTCGCTATGTATTGGAATTGTTTTGATGTAGGTAACGTTGACCGTTTATGTACAATTTGGTGAAATGTGTGGTACCATTGAAATAAGTACCAAATGACTCAAATTTTATCAAAAACAGAGTCCACGTCCCAACAAGCAATCTTCTTTATTGCAATGTCAACCGACAGTAAGCCACGTTGCTACATCGAATGGCTTGAGGTCAAGACTTGACGTCACGACGTGCAAGAGGTGACGTCACGACGTCAAACTTGATATTTTGAAACTTTACAATTTGATACTATTTCGTGCACGGGCCAACAAAACATCTTTCATAAGCTCGATTGGGACTCTAAATAGATTGTGTATTATGATGTAAATGTGTTTAACACTTAATTACATGTTTGAATGATTATGTTACTGTTTAATTGACTGTAGTTGCTCCAGAAACAAATGTGGCATCTTGTAATTCGGACTCGAAGATTGGGTCGAGTGAGGGGCGTTACATTTGATAACATACCATATAAACTAGGATGAATGCCACTTGATTTATTAATATTAATAATATACAAATGTTATTTACAAAAAACCTTTGCAAGTTTTTTTTTTAAATAAAGATTGAGTATGAGAAGATTCCTAAACAAAACCCATGACATTTTTATTTGTCTTTATGTGTAAGCATGTAACTCCTCAAGATAGTTTTGTCATTGCCAAATTGTATGGGTAGGTTGTTTACCATTGTTGGTGTTGAGGCAAGTAATTGAACTTGTTGCAATGTGACAATGGAAGTGCCCACTTCCATCACCATTGTAAGAGAATGCAACTTGCCATTTTTGGAGGATTGACAATTTATTGAAAAAAAATATTATTTTTGGAGGATTGACAATTTATTGAAAAAAAATATTTGGACTATGCTGATATTGTGAGATTATTCAAACCCATCAATGAAGATCAATTCACTTGAAAAAACATATTCTGAGTATTGGATCGAATTGGATTGATTGTACCACATCCCTTGAATTAAGGATGTTGAATCAGAACAAAAACTTGAAGACTTATCGTACTTGTTGTTTAGAAGGAATTGTAATTGATCTTTACACAAAATTAAAGGTTTTTAGGGATAAGGCAGGACATAAAAAATCATCCTCTTTTATCTCTAATTTAAAAGTTTCAAGGATATTTTCTATTTTGGTCCCCAATTCCTCTACAGGGATGCAAAAAACCTCAAATTTGATAGGTTCCAGTGTGACTCAATTTGTTAGGGTTGATTTTTTTTTGAAAAATCGGGTTTGGTCCAATTGAGTGAATTTAAAAAAAAAAATAGTTGAGTCGGGTTGGGGTTTGATTTGAAGTAAATTCACTATGCTCTGAGATATTTAGAAAAATACCATTAATATATATCTGTAATACCCCTTACCCGTATCTGTGGTCGGGACAGGTTACGAGGCATTACCGGGCAAGTACACAGATATTCATGCAAAACCGGGCTATATGTAATAGCTCGATTTAGGGCCTAGTCGAAATAGTGGTCTCGGGCTGCAAATCCAGAGTCGAGTAAATTATTTTATTATTATTTGCTTATATTAGTGTACGAAAAATTTGGTGAGTTAATTTTGACGTTCGTGAACCCAATTGTGAAAAAGGACTAAATTGCATAAAATGAAAAAGTCTTAAATTGATAGCTAAGGGTGTCAAATTTGCCATGTATTATAAATTGGGGGTCTTTAAAGTGAAATTAGGCCATTAAATAGATGATGGCCGGCCATGATACAAGGAAAAATCAAAATAGTCAAATATTAGGTGAAGTTGGTGACTTATTTTGACTAAAAAGAAATAAAATAAAAGAAAGATGATATCATCCTATTTCCCATTTCTTCTCCACCGATTTTTCAGTCATTTTTTTAGGGGTTTTGAGCTTCAAAAATTTCAGCAACTATTTCCTCTTACAAGTAAGTGATTTACATACTTTTGTTGATGATTTTTGCATTTTTGAGACCCTTGAAGCATGAGCTTTCAAATAAGGGTACTATTTTGCAAAATGATTAAGAGTTTAGGGTTTTACCATGAAAGTATTTGTAATGTTTTCTGATTTTTTGTGGAAGAAACTAAGTCTTGGGGGTCTTATAACCAACTTTTGTGAAAGGTGTTGGCATGAAAACACCTAAAAGGACCATTTTGCACAAATTGTAAAATAGATGTTAAATATGTGAAATAGTGAGAATTTGGAGTTGCTATAAGAGTAAAAAGGGTTCGAATAGGCTTAAGATGTGAAGAAAATCGATAAAAATCGATTTTCTGACTTAGGGGTAAAAAGGTCATTTTGTAAAAGTCTAGGGTAAATTGGTTATCTTGTCCAATTATGAATTGTAGAGTGCCTAGATTGATAAAGTGACTAAATAAGTGCATTTTGCTATTATAGATCAAGAAATACCGAATCCGAACCTAGACCGAGGAAAAGCTAAGCAAATCGACTAAATCGACTAGTTGCCACATTTTGTAATTCGAGGTAAGTTATATGTAAATAATACAACTACATTGCTTATGTATGTTTTGAATTGTATTTGAATTATTATAGCATGAATTGCTTGATTTCGGAAATGAGAAAATATGATGAGAATAGTGATACTAGAATTCTCGAATGAACTTCAGGAAATAAATCGAATATTCATGCCATGACATTTGGGTCACTCGTGTGAGCTAGTGTAAGACATGTCTGGGACATGCATTGGCCACATTATGAGAGCCAGCGTAAGACCATGTCTGGGACATGGTATCGGCATTGAGACGAGTGCGCGTAAGACCATGTCTGGGACATGGCATCGGTATTGAGATGAGTGCTAGTGAAGCTAGTGTAAGACATGTCTGGGACAAGCATCGGCTACGAGATATGTCAATGTAAGACCATGTCTGGGACATCGCGTCAATGTCTGACCCCATATTTGAGGCTAAATAAGTATCCGATAATGTTCCATATGGTTCAACGGTGAAAGTATGATTTAAAGTTAACTAAGAAAGTATAACCGTGATGTGAATGGTACAGGTACCTATATGGTATGTATGAAATGTGAGCTCAATATATGCTATATGAGGTGTAATAAATATTGATGAGTAAGTTTTACTCATGCCACTTGTGTATTATGATACTTGTTGATGAATGGTAAAGATATGTTGTATATTTATTTATGTGCAACTTACTAAGCTTTATGCTTACTCCCTCTCCTTTTCCATTTTCTTATAGTGCCGCCTATCTAGCTCAAGGATCAAGGGAAGTCAGAGATATCGATCACACAATCAATCGAAGCTTTCGGTATAGTTTGATTTATATTTTTGAATATGGCATGTATAGGGCTTAGACTTTGCTATTTTTGTGTTATTGAAAACTGGCCAAATGTGTTGGCTTGGGTTGGGAACCCTTCATTTTGTATTAAGCCTTGAATGATGGCTAATATTCATTTTGATTTATATGCAAAGATGATATTTTCATAGATGAGTAAAATTCACAAATGAAATGTTGTTTATTGTGGCTGATTGGGTTACTCGGGATAGTCTTATCTTGATTGTGGTTGCTATTATGCAGGTTGTGTAAGTAAGGGTGGCAAATAGGCTTGGTAAATAGCCTTATATTGTCCACACGGGTGTGTGTCTAGACCGTGTGTGATGCATGATCTGCCCCATGGGCGTGTGGTTCGGCCGTGTGTCCCCTGCATATAAAAATTTCAAGTCAGTATGCATTATAGTAAACACACGGATAGAGACACGGTTGTGTGTCTCAACCGTGTGATGGACACGGCTTAGCACACGGGCGTGTGCATTGGCCGTGTGATATTTTGGAGATGCTGACGTTAGAAACAAAATGTCCATTTTTTTGCACACGGGCAGGCCGTGTGAAAACCCCTGTAGGTGTGCATTTAAAATTATTTCAATACGAGTGGAGGACACGAATGTGTCCCTATATTGTTTGGGCCGTGTGAGCCACACGGGCCATCACATGACCATGTCAAAATGGCTACACAGGCGTGTGCCTTGTTTCAAAGTCAAAATTTCTATAGATGGTTTAAGGACCCGGGTTGATTCTAAATAGTTTTTAATGGTTGGGGCTCGTAGGCCCATAATAAGAAGTTTTAAGTAGAAATTGAAAAATTTCTAATTTGGATCAAGTCTCGCTGACTTGGGGAATGTTTGTGTGCATGAGATCAAGTTAAGTAATGCCTCGTAATCCACTTTGACATGGGTTACGGGTATGGGATGTTACATTTAGTGGTATCAGAGATTTGATTTAGTCGGTTCTAGGACTAACCTAGCAAGAGTGGGTCTAGCTATACATGTCATAACTGTATATTGATAGTGTGACGACTTTTGATGATTATAAATTGTATTTTTATATAGTAAATGGATCCTGATAGAGCCACGGTGGATGGTGTGAAGAGTAACGCGCCGGCTCCGGCCGAGGGGACCGCGCCAGTTTAGAGTGAGCCAGTGACTATGGCCCAAGGCGGAGGGGCTAGAGAAGTCTATCTCCGAATGATGGATGCTTGGTACATGGAGTTCGTTCGTGCAAATCTGAATAGTCCACCTCCCCCACCTCCTCCGATTCCTCAATATGTCCCGGTAGCTCCGCAAAGCATGGCTTGATTAGGAGGGAGAAGCCTGCGGTAGACAAGATTAGGAAGTAAGGGGCCGAGGAGTTCCGGGCTAACTTAGATGAAGACCAGCAGAGTTTTGGTTAGATAATGCCGTTAGGGTGTTTGATGAATTTTCATGCACGCCTGAAGAGTGTGTGAAGTGTGCAGTGTCACTCCTACGGGATTTGACTTATCAGTGGTGGAATACTCTCGTGTCCGTTGTACTGAGAGAGAGGATCACTTTGGTATTCTTCCAGGAAGAATTCTAGAAAAAGTATATTAGCCAGAGATTTATAGACCAAAAGAGGAAGGAATTTTTAGAGTTGAAGCAAGACAGTAGGACAATGATGGAGTATGAACGAGAGTTTGTGAAATTCAACAAATACGCGCGGAAGTGTGTGTCCTTAGAAGCCACCATGTGTAAAAGGTTCAAGGATAGTCTTAATGAAGATATCCTAGTATTTTTTGGCATCCTAGAACTAAGAGAATTTGTAGTGCTCATTGAGAGAGCATGCAAGGCAGAAGAACTGGTGAAAGAGAGGAGGAAAGTGGCTATTGAGTCACAAGATTCAAATAAGAGACAAATGGGGAAGCCACATCAATCCTCATCTAAGAGACCGAAGGAATTTCTACTCGATCGAATGCTTCAATGGGGTTTTCGAATAGAAACAAGAACTGGCAGAACACAACTTCTAGAGCCCAGACCACTTCTATCGCTAGCGTCGGCAATGCTCGGCCGAATAGGCCAGAATGTTCGCAATGTGGTAGGCGTCACTTCGGTGAGTGCCGGGGGAATGAAAGGGGCTGTTTTAAGTGTGGATCATTAGAACATTTCATCTAAGACTATCCTAAAACGGAAGAGAGAGAGAGAGAAAAAGCAAGAAGCGAAGGCAAGTAGTGCTCCTTCGAGGGGTAGACCACAAAAGAACTTTGGAAGCGGGGCTACTAGCAGGGTTGCGCCTAGAGATGCTACAGTGAGGTCCAAGGGTAGAGCGCCTGCAAGGACTTACGCTATTCGTGCCCGTGAAGAGGCAGAATCTCCCGACATGATCACAGGTACTTTTTTCAATTCATGGAATATCTATTGTTGCTTTAATTGACCCGGAGTCTACCCACTCTTATATTTTTATGGAATTGATACCTCGTATGGACATGATAGTAGAGTCCACTGAGTTTGTAATAAAAGTGTCTAACCCTTTAGGCAAACATGTGCCAGTGGACCAAGTATGTAGAAATTGTCCTTTGACAATTAGAGGTTATTGTTTTTCGGCTAACTCGATGTTATTGCCATTTAATGAATTTGATGTAATCCTTGGGATGGATTGGTTGACTTTTTATAGTGTTGTAGTGGACTATGGGAGAAAAGTTATTGAGTTAAAATGTAAAGACGAGAATGTTCTTCGAGTTGGACCAGATGAGTCAGATAATTTGCCTGTAATAGTATTGTCTTTGACTGTTGAGGAATATTTAAGGAAAAGATATGAAGCTTATCTCGCTTTTGTGTTGAACACTCAAGTGTCTGAGTTGAAGATAGAATTGGTACTAGTGGTTTGTAAGTTTACAGAAGTATTTCCAGAAGAATTACCAAGATTACCTCCAGTGAGGGAAGTAGAGTTTGGAATTGAGTTGATACCGGGTATGACACCCATCTCGATTGCTCCGTATAGGGTGGCTCCTACGGAGTTAAAGGAGTTGAAAGTTCAACTACAAGAGTTAACTGACAAGGGCTTCGCAAGATCGAGTTTTTCCCCGTGGGGCACTCTGGTGCTCTTTGTGATAAAGAAAGATGTGTTGATGAGGTTATGTATCGACTATAGACAGCTCAATAAGGTAACAATGAAGAGCAAGAATCCTTTGCCAAGGATCGATGACCTGTTTGATCAGTCAAAGGGAGCCACTGTATTTTCCAAGATTGACCTGAGGTCAGGATACTACCTAAAAGAGCAAGACGTACCAAAGACTGCGTTTCAGACAAGATACGGGTATTATGAGTTCCTCGTCATGCCTTTTGGTTTAACTAATGCTCCAATGGTATTTATGGATTTGATGAACCGTATTTTTCGGCTGTACTTGGATAAGTTCGTGGTAGTCTTTATCGATGACATACTGATTTACTCGCGTGATGAGAGTCAACATGCGAAGCATTTGAGGACTATATTACAGACCCTGAGAGATAAACAATTGTACGCCAAGGTAAGAGCAAATTTTGGCTTAGGGAGGTTGGATTTTTAGGACACATTGTGTCTGGTGACGAGATTAGAGTTGACCCAAGCAAAATCTCAGCTATTGTTGAATGAAAACAGCCGAAGAATGTTACAGAGGTTCGAAGCTTTTTGGGTTTGGCCGGATACTATAGGGAGTTTGTAAACAGATTCTCTATGATAGCTACCCCGATGACACGACTGCTGCAAAAAGATGTCAAGTTCGAATGGATAGAAAAGTGCCAACAGATTTTTGAGAAATTAAAGACTTTACTGACCGAGGCCCCAGTGTTAGTGCAACCAGAGTTGGGTAAAGAGTTTGTTATATATAGCGACGCCTCCTTGAATGGTTTCAGGTGCGTGTAATAGCCTAAAATTTCAGTAGTGTCGGAACAGTGATTCGAGATCACTAAATCTGAAAAATGAGTAGAAAATATTATTAATTTAGTGAATATAAGTTAAATGTGAAGTTCAGAAATTTTTTGAAATAGTGAATAGTGTACTAGAAATAAATATTAAAAAAATTAGAATCAGAAACAAGGTATCGAGACTTTGAAAATTTTAAACCGAGCCATAAATATTTTTATAAATATTTATGGAGTGTTAATAAGTTAGTATTAAAGTTTCGTCAAGAAATTTGAAAGTTCCGATAGTTAATTGAATAAAAAGGACTAAATTGTAACAAATATAAAAATATGGGAAATGATTAAATAGCTTAAATGATAAAAGAAAGAGGGTTTAAAAGGAAAATAGACCCAAGGTCTATTTGGGCTGGACGGTAAGGGGCATGAAATCAGCAGGAAAATTGATGAATTAAGGGCAAAATTAGAATATTGAAAAATTTACTTTATAAAGATAGGACTAAAGTGGAATTATCTAGATTTCTCCTTATTTTTCTGCATTCTCATCAGCAAAAACACCATAGAAGGGTTTTCTTAAGTGGTTTTTCATATTTTTACTGCAAGTAAGTTCAATTCTTGATTATTTCTTGAATTTTTTGTGTTTTTGTGACTTTTACAACTAGGTCCACTTGTTGAATTCATTAGTTTTTTATTCTATGAAAGAAATTGAAAGTTTCTATGAATATGTGCTGGAAGTATATGATGATTTAGCATGGAATTAGAGCTTTAAATTATTTATATGCTGATTTTATTGAAAGAATTGAATAGAAAGTGAATGTTTGGGACCTAATGGTGAAAGAGTTTGAAGTTAGGATTTTATGTGCAAATTCTAAGTTTAAATAGTTGTGAAATAACTTTTAATGTCTAGGTAAAGTATTAATTGAGAAAAATTAGTTTAATTGAGGGGTTAGTTGAGCAAGGACTGAATTGTATGAACTGTGAAATTTGAGGCAAAATGGAAATCAACATTTTTCACTAAAACAGTTTTGGACAGCAGCAATAGTCTAACTTTTAAAAATCACCAAAAAATGTTGAAATTGAATTAGAGGATGAATAAAATATGAAATTAAATCTTATTGAGTCTAGTTTCTTATAGAAGAATGGTGAAAGCAATGGAATTGTAAATCATGAGATATAATAAATTTAGTGAGACAACGTCAGAATGTTTTCGGGTTCCCCTATTCTGGTTTTGAAAGATCATAAAAAATTAGACAAAAATAATTAGTAGCTTAAATTTACATTTTTAAATTTTGAATGAGTCTATTTTCAAGAGAAACAAATGGGAACATCATACGAATTCCGTACAAGGAGATAATTAATTTTTAGTGAAGAAGGGTCGGAACTGTCAGACAGCAGAATAGGGGTGACTTTAAAGAATAAAATGTACTTATTGGCTAAGCCAAAAATTCTGAAAATTTTATGACAAGAAGATATTTGAGTCTAGTTTCAGGGAAAATTAGCATATCCTAATTTGGAGTTCTGTAGCTCAAGATAAAAATAATTTAGTAACTATGACATGGATGGAAAACATTGAATATACATAGGTAAATAGTGAAATTGCAGATAATGTTACTTATAAGCGGGTTATAAACATTAAGGATGTGAAATAGAATGAATGTCAAGTTAATACTGATAAGTGAAAAATTTTATATTATAGATCAAGAAATCGAGGATAAACGAGGAAAAGAGAAAATTTCGAAATAGTTCCAGAAATCTCTACAACTACTGCAAATTGTTCTGGGTAAGTTCGTACTGTTAAATTATTAAATTTCAATATTATTTTATGAATGGTGATTAATATTTATGTATGTTAATTGTTGAAAATAAGTAAAGTATGTACAAAATTTACGAAATTAAACTGAGTATTTCGGAGGAATGGAACGCAAGAAATGAGTACGATCGTTCAGTGAAAAAGATGAATTGACGGTAAATTACCCAAGTAAACCGAGATTCAGCATTTGTTGCGAATTCTCGTGTTTGCTTTCTTTTTAGCTCTTACGAGCTTCCGTTAACTCATATGAGTTTCAGTTAACCCTTTTGGGGTTTCAGTTCAGCTCTGATAAGCTTCAGTTAGCCTTCGGGCTTCCGTTTAGCACTTGTGTGCTTCAGTTAGCCTTCGGGCTTCTGTTTAGCACTTATGTGCTTCAGTTAGCCTTCGGGCTTTCGTTTAGCACTTATGTGCTTCAGCTAGACTTCGGGCTTCAGATCACAATGTACTCAAATCCGTAAGTCGTTCCTTAAATGGACAAGTTGGTAAGTCGTAAATGTAACGTGTGGAAAAAGAAACATAAGTAATGTTATCATTATTATTATTGAGCTCAATTAAGTAAATTTTTTTTAAAATGAGATTATGACTTACAGGATGAAAGTAACTTACTTGAAATGTCCATATGATTTGAATTTTGGAAAACTAATATTTGGTAAAATTTATGGTTAAAGTCGATGAACTTACTAAGCTATAGTCAGCTTACTTGTAATGTTTATTGCTGTTTGTAGATTAACGGGAGGGTTAAAGGATCGGATCATCACGCTCAAGTCACACTATCTCAATTTTCCAGTAAATTTTGTTATAAATACTTTAAATGATTTATATGGCATGTATAGGAGCTTATATGACTATGTTTTGTATTAACTCGTGAATATATTAGTTAAATTAATATAAGTTGATATATGATATGAATGGAAATTAACTAAGATGTTTAAATACTACTTGAAAGTATGAATGGATATAATGTTAGATAAAATAAAGATTAGTGATCTTGTTATGAAACGAATGTGATTTGGATGAAGATTGTATTTGTTGAGTTGTTGCGTTGAATTGGTTGCAAATTTGAAATTGCAGGGAAGGTTAGATGTTTCTAAAGGGGTTATATTGAATTTTTTAAAAATAAAATAATAATAATTATATTACGAAAAATTTTCGGAGTACTTAAATAAGTCCCTATTCATTTATAATACGTGATTTAGGCTTCGAGGGTTCATAAAAGAGACTTAATAATTTAATTTTAATATATTTGTTGTTTATTCATGAATTGTTTGTAAATTAACCAATATGTTCGGTAACGCCTCGTAACCCTATTTCGGTGACAGTTTGAGATTAGGGGGTGTTACAGTGTGTGCTTATTCAAGAAGGCAAGGTTATAGCCTATGCTTCAAGACAGCTAAAGCCACATGAGAAAAATTACCTGACACACAATCTAGAGTTAGCCGCCATCGTGTTCGCATTGAAGATTTGGAGACACCATTTGTATGACGAGAAATGCTGAATATTTACCGATCACAAAAGTCTCAAATATTTGATGACTCAAAAGGAGTTGAATCTGCGGCAACGACAATGGTTAGAGCTAATAAAGGATTGTAAGTTGGTGATTGACAATCACCCAGGCAAGGCGAACGTGGTCGCCGATGCCTTGAGTAGAAAATCATTATCTGCGATAAGAGCAATGGATGCCGAACTGGCTTTATTAGATGATGGTTCGATTCTAGCAGAGTTGAGAGCTAGACCGACATTTCTACAAGAGATCGTGAGGCTCAGAAAGGTGATTAGGAGTTGCAAGCTAAGAAGACTCAATGTGAGACGAAAAATGAATCTAAGTTTCGTATTGGTGTTGATGGATGTTTAATGTTCAAAAATAGAGTTTGTGTACCCAAGGGCAATGAGCTTATTCAGAAGATTCTGCGAGAGGCACATAATGGTTGTTTGTCCATCCACCCGGGCAGTGTTAAAATGTATAACGTCCTGAAGAAAATGTATTGGTGGTCGGGGATGAAAAGAGATATTTTAGAGTTCATTTCCAAGTGTCTTGTGTGTCAACAAGTGAAGGCTTAACACCAAGTACCTTCGGGTCTACTTCAGCCTATAAAGGAAGTGGGATCGGATTACCATTGATTTTGTGACGAGCTTGCCGGTAACCCCGAAGAAAAAGGATGCTGTTTGGGTTACTGTGGATAGGTTAACAAAGTTGGCACATTTTATACTAGTTCGTATCAACTACTCCCTTGAAAGATTGGCTAACTTGGACGTTTCTAAGATTGTGAGGCTACATGGAGTGCCTTTGTTGATTATTTTGAGTAGAGACCCGAGATTTACCTCGAGGTTTTGGAAAAAGTTACAAGAGGCATTAGGAAAAAAGTTGAGTTTTAGCACGGCATTTCACCCGCAAACCGACGGCCAGTAGGAAAGAGTGATTTAGATTTTAGAAGATATGTTGTGGTGTTGTGTTCTCAAGTTTCAAGGTAGTTGGAAAAGGTACTTACCATTGATTGAATTCGCCTACAACAACAGTTATCAAACAAGTCTAAAAATGGTGCCTTATGAGGCTTTGTATGGGCGAAAGTGTCAATTTAATCAAAGAGACTGAAGAGAAAGTTAAAGTGATTCGTGACTGCTTGAAGGTCGCTTCGGATAGACAGAAATCCTATATGGATTTAAAACGTAAAGAGATCTAATTTCAAGTGGGTGATCGAGTGTTTTTGAAAGTATCCCCGTGGAGGAAAGTCCTTAGATTTGGTAGAAGAGGCAAGTTGAGTCCTCGCTTCATAGGACTTTATGAGTATATCGAGAGAGTAGGATCGGTTGCCTATCGTTTGGCTTTGCGACCAGAATTGGAAAAGATTCAAGACGTGTTTCATGTATCCATGCTATGTCGGTGTAGATCAGACCCTTGGCATGTAATTGCGCCAACCGAGGTTGAAATTTATCCGGACATGACTTATGGCAAAGAGCCAGTCAAGATTTTAGCTCGGAAAGTCAAACAGTTGATGAATAAAAGTATTGCACTCGTGAAAGTTTTGTGGCATAGACATGGAGTCGAGGAAGCCACATGGGAACCTTAGGAGATTATAAGAGATCAATACCCAAACTTATTCGCCGGTAAGATTTTCGGGGACGAAAATCCCTAAAGGGGAGAAATGTAACAGCCCAATTTAGGGCATAGTCAGAATAGTGGTCTCGAGATTGCAAATTCATAGTCAAGTAAATTATTTTATTATTATTTTGGAGTCATTGCATGTTTATATTAGTGTACGAAAAATTTGGTGAGTTAATTTTGACGTTCGTGAACCCAATTGTGAAAAATGACTAAATCGCATAAAGTGCAAAAGTCTTAAATTGATAGCTAAGGGTGTAAAATTTGCCATGTATTATAAATTTGGGGTATTTAAAGTGAAATTAGGCCATTAAATTGATGATGGCCGGCCATGAGACAAGGAAAAATCAAAATAGTCAAATATTAGGTGAAGTTGGTGACTTATTCTGACTAAAAAGAAATAAAATAAAAGAAAGATGATATCATCCTATTTCCCATTTCTTATCCACTAATTTTTCAGCCATTTTTTGGGGGTTTTGAGCTTCAAAAATTTCAGCAACTATTTCCTCTTACAAGTAAGTGATTTACATACTTTTGTTGATGATTTTTGCATTTTTGAGACCCTTGAAACATGAGCTTTCAAATGAGGGTACTATTTTGCAAAATGATTAAGATTTTAGGATTTTATCATGAAATAATTTGTAATGTTTTCTGAGTTTTTATGGAAGAAAATAAGTCTTGGGGGTCTTATAACCAACTTTTGTGAAAGGTGTTAGCATAAAAACACTAAAAGGACCATTTTGTACAAGTTGTAAAATAGATGTTAAATATGTGAAATACTGAGAATTGGAGTTGCTATAAGAGTAAAAAGGGTTTGTCTAGGCTTAAGATGTGAAGAAATTCGATAAAAATTAATTTTCTGACTTAGAGGTAAAAAGGTCATTTTGCAAAAGTCTAGGGGCAAATTGGTCATCTTGTCCAATTATGAATTGAGAAGTGCCTAGATTGATAAAGTGACTAAATAATTGCATTTTGCTATTATAGATCAAGAAATACCGAATCCGAACCTAGACTGAGGAAAAACTAAGCAAATCGACTAAATCGACTAGTCGCCACATTTTGTAATCCGAGGTAAGTTGTATGTAAATAATACAACCACATTGCTTATGTATGTTTTGAATTGTATTTGAATGATTAAAGCATGAATTGCTTGATGTTGGAAATGTGACAACCCGAATTAGGGCCTAATCGGAATAGTGGTTTCGTGACCACAAATCTGAGATAGAAATAATTGTTTTATAATTATTTTGGCGTTTATGATATGATTTCATGATTTCGTGAAAATTTCGTGATGAAAGTCTATGCATTGAGCATTTAAGTTGAGATTAGGGACTAAACCGAATAAATTGTAAAACTCGTGTTTTAGAAGTTTTTAGTATGAAATTGCTTTGGGATATTAACCAGGAGGTCTTAAATAGCAATTTGACCCATTCGTAAGTTATGGACAAAAGTTGGACATGGAGGGAATTTTTGGAAAGTTTAGTAGTAAGGGCATTTTGGTCATTTGTATATTAAATGAAATAAAATGGGAAAAATAACACAAAATTGGTCATCATCTTCACTAGTTGCTGCCGAAATTTGCTCTCCTCCATAGCTAGGGTTTCTTCAATTTTCAAGCTTCATAGTAAGTGATTTCAAGCCCCGTTTTTAATGTTCTTCACATTTTTGAAATCCTCGTAGCTCGGTTTACTTATTTCTACCATTATTTCGAGTTAGGGTGTATGTTTAAAAATTTACCCATGAATGATAGGCATGTATTGTGTTGCTTGATGGTAGAATATGAATGTTTGAAGTTAGGAGAACGATCTTTTCCAAGCGATTTTTAACGAAAACGAGCAAAACGACATAATCGATAAAAATACCTATTGTTCATAACTATGTGTTAGAGTGAGAATTTGATGTTGCCATAGAAGAGAAAAATGATCAGTAGGTCATTAAACATAAGAATAAGGGCTGAAATTAAATTTCCGAGCCTTGGGGCAAAATAGTAATTTTGTAAAAGTTAGGGGGCAAAAATGTAATTTTTGTATAATGTGATTTTTGGATTAAAATAAATAGTTCGAGTGTTAAATGAACTAAATATGTTGTCATAGATCAAGAAAAGCGTGGAATCGACCTCGAACGGGGGAAGGAGAAAGTTTTGGACTAAATTGCAAAATTCCCATATTTTGCACCGAGGTAAGTTTGTATGTAAATAATACATTAATTTCATTTACATTCTTATATTTCAGCCTATTATATATATTAGATGATGTTGAAGTATAAATCGACTATTGGAAGAATAGAAATAAGTAAAAGAGAGAGAGATCTCGGTTGAACATTCAGAAAGATCGAATAAAACAGAGGGGGCGTAGCTAGGTCACATGTATGGTGCCGAGTGCACATGATGTGTACAAGAAAGCTACGAGATACTATGTAGTAGCTAGGTCACATGTGTGATACGGGATGTATCCCATGTTGACAAGAGAGCTACGTGAGAGATAAATGTAGCTAGGTCGCATGCGTGATTCCAAGCGAAGGACACCATGTAGACAAGAGAACTACGAGACAAATCGGCTAGGTCGCATGAGTGGTACTAAGTGTTCACCATGTGTACAAGAGAGCCGAATTAAATGAAATATGATGGTGGGGCTGTGTGCTGAAACCATCAAGTATCGAGGATTAATCCGAATTGTTCAACGGGATGGCTTTGTGGTGACATTGTAGTCATGAGCCAATACTTGTGATGTATGAAATGTAGTGAAAATGATTTGTGATATATATATATATAAGTTAAAATGAGGTTAGTACAAAGAATGTGTGAAAGAGTGAAATTAGAATTAAAACTGTTTTGGACAGTATCAGTGACGTGATTTTTAAAAATCACCAAAAATAGAAGGAATTTAATTAGAGGTTGAATGAGATGTGAAATTAAAGCTTAATTAGTCTATTTTCATATAAAAGAAACAGAGAAAACAAAGGAATTCTATATTTTTAGATATTTACAATTGTGTGTGACTTGCTTAGAATGACTATGTGATCCCCTGTTCCAACTTTGAAAAATCATTAAAAATTTTAAAAAACAAATTAAGAAATATAGTTTATATTCCTAAATTCCTTATTGAGTCTAGTTTTAAATGAAATAGGTTTCATGGTTATTTTAATTGTGTACTGACATAAATTCAATTCGTAGTGAACAGAGGTTAGATCAGTTGAGCTGTGTAACAAGGGAAACTTTAACTAATAAAATGTACTAATTGGCTGAACCAAAAATTCTAGAAAAAAATTAGTAAGAATTTTTATGAGTCTAGATTCAGGGAAATTTTACGTATTTGAATTTTGAGTTTCGTAACTCGAGTTATGGTTTATTTAGTGATCATAATGCAGGAGGGACAACTTGATCAAACCGGAGTAAATAGTAAAAAAAATTTTAAATATGATATAATTGAGTTATGTTGTAAACATATTAGATTCCTTATTTGTTATTTATATACTTACTTACTAAGCTATAAGCTTACTTTCTTTTCTCTCCTTTGTCTTATAGTGTTATCCAGCTAGTACAGGAGTTAGAGATCGTTGAAGATCCACCCGCACTATCAATACTCTTGGTATCTGAACTCAAGACTTTGAAATATGGAATGTATAGCAGACTTAGTTATTTTGTTACGTGCCATAATTGTCTAGGTTTAAAATACTACTTATAGTATCAAACTAATCATTTTGTACGAAGCCTTTGAAATTGGTTTGTATTGTTAATGGCATATGTTATAATGATTCATGATCAAATTGCACGCCATATTTTTGTTGGGTTTTATTTAATAGTATATACTATAATTTGTTAATACCTCGTACCCTGTTCCGGGGACGGATACGGGTAAGGGGTGTTACAGGAAATGAGATAATATGATGAGAATAGAGATAATAGAATTCTCGAATGAACCTCAGGAAATAAATCGGATATTCATGCCATGACATTTGGGTCACTCATGTGAGCTAGTGTAAGACATGTCTGGGACATGCATCAGCCACATTATGAAGCCAGTGTAAGACCATGTCTGGGACATGGCATCGGCATTGAGACGAGTGCTAGTGTAAGACATGTCTGGGACATGCATCGGCCTCGAGACGTAAGCTAGTGTAAGAAATGTCTGGGACAAGCATCGGCTACGAGATGTGTAGTGAAAGACCATGTCTGGGACATGGCATTGACACAGATATATTAAAACTTGTGTAAGACCATGTCTGGGACATGGCGTCGATGTCTGACCCCATATTTGAGGTTAAATGAGTATCTGATAATGTTCCATATGGTTCAACGGTGAAAGTATGATTTAAAGTTAACTAAGAAAGTATAACCGTGATGTGAGTGGTACAGGTACCCATATGGTATGTATGAAATGTGAGCTCAATATATGCTATATGAGGTGTAATGAATATTGATGAGTAAGTTTTGCTTATGCCACTTGTGTATTATGATACTTGTTGATGAATGGTAAAGATATGTTGTATATTTATTTATGTGCAACTTACTAAGCTTTATGCTTACTCCCTCTCGTTTTCCATTTTCTTATAGTGTCGCCTATCTAGCTCAGGGATCAAGGGAAGTCAGAGATATCGAACACACAATCAAATGTGTTATTTTTGTGTTATTTTTGTGTTATTGAAAACTGGCCAAATGTGTTGGCTTGGGTTGGGAACCCTTCATTTTTTATTAAGCCTTGAATGATGGCTAATATTCATTTTGATTTATATGCAAAGATGTTATTTTCATAGATGAGTAAAATGCACAAATGAAATGTTTTTTATGGTGGCTGATTGGGTTGCTCGGGATAGTCTTATCTTGATTGTTGTTGCTACTATGCAGGTTGTGTAAGGAAGGGTGCAAATAGGCTTGGTAAATAGCCTTATATTGTCCACATGGGTAGACACACGGGCGTGTGTCTAGACCGTGTGTGACACACGGTCTGCCCCATGGGCGTGTGGTCCGATCGTGTGTCCCCTGCATGTAAAAATTTCAAGTCAGTATGCATTATAGTTAACACATGAGTAGAGACACGGTTGTGTTTCTCAGCCGTGTGATGGACACTGCCTAGCACATGGGCGTGTGCATTGGCCGTGTGATATTTTGGGGATGCTAACATTAGAAACAAAATATCCATTTTTTTCACTCAGGCTAGGACACGGACGTGTCATGGCTGTGTGAAGGCCATGGGCCAGGCACACGGGCGTGTGCCAAGCCGTGTGAAAACCCCTGGAGGTGTGCATTTGAAATTTTTTCCATGTGAGTGGACATGGGTGTGTCCCTGTATTGCTTGGGCCGTGTGAGCCACACGGGCCATCACACGGCCATGTCGAAATGGCCACACGGGCGTGTGCCTTATTTCAAAGTCAAATTTTCTATAGATGGTTTAAGGACCCAGGTTGATTTCGAATAGTTTTAATGGTCGATTTGGGGCTCGTAAGCCCATAATAAGAAGTTTTAAGTAGAAATTGAAAAAGTTCTAATTTGGATCAATTATCGGTGACTTGGAGAATGTTTGTATGCATGAGATCGAGTTAAGTAATGCCTCGTATTCCGCTCCCGCGTGGGTTATGGGTATGGGGTGTTACACTATAGAACTTCCTCTCAAATCAACTTCAATCATAAACATGTTTAACGTCCCTTTTATTGACCTACGAGGTCCATAACATGCATTGTGGATAGTTCAGGACTAAACTAGAAACTGTAGAAAAACTTGGAAGATTTTTATTTAGAACTGAGTCACACGCCCGTGTGATCAATTAAATATTAAATGATTTTTTTATAAAATGGTGTAGACTTGACATGGCCAGAGTACACGCACATGTGGGTAGGCCGTGTCTCTTACATGGCCACGACATATCCCGTGTCTTAGCCCGTGTGTTTACTACTGCACATTCTGACTTGTAAAACTAAGGTGCAAGGGACACACTTCCGAACAACACGCCCATGGGGCAGACCATGCGTTACACTTGGTCTAGACACACGCTCATGTGTCTGCTCGTGTGGATAAATTCTAGGCTATTTTCCAGGCCATTTGTCACCCTTAAAGCCTTACTTATTTATACATTTTTCTTAGCATGCAACAAGGCATATGTAGCTACTCAAGTACCCATATTCATGATTAAAAATTTTTCCCCTAATGTTATTTAGGACTATCTCAATTTTACAAACTTCTTTGAAATTTTTTTTATACCAATATGCAACCACTAGGTTTTATAACCCTCTTTCAAACGTTACCCATTATTGTATTGTTATGGCCATTTTTATAGTTCATGATTCATCACAATTCAATAGGCCATTATTCACATCCATCATTCTCAATCAACCACATTAACATGAACACTTTGCATGCATGCATGATTAATAAGGGTTACAACCCAATAGTAAACTATGAACCATATCTCATGGCCAGATACAAAATGATTTGTTAACCATCATGAGCCATTACACTTGGCTAATTTAAATGACACATATAAGTAAAAAGATAAGTTACCCTATACATGCCATTATATCAAAATGAATAGTTCTTTTATACCCAAAACGAGAGTGTTGATAGTGTGATCAAAGCTCCAATCGTGCTCCAACCTTCACGAGTCTGCAAGCTCTATAAGGCAGGGGAAAGTAAAACGGGGTAAGCATTACATGCTTAATAAGTTCGTATAACGGGAAGTAAACTTACCGGCCATCTTAACACATAATCTCAATAAGCCATGTTATCCATCAATTATAACTAATTTTCCCTAAACACATGCACTCAATCAACAAGTTAGTCACAAGAATTTCAAGATCCATAGATGAGCTCATCTTATCATGTACACATTCAAATTCATATTTCTCAAGTCATTTACATGTACTTTATCCATTGAACCATTGAATTCCCGATGGATATTTCATTATTTAGTACACTTTAGATGTACAATTTACTGACCGTCAATTCATATTTAGTATTACCCTTTCGGTACACTCTCGAGCCACATCTTTTACGGTAGAATTACCAGTCTAGGCTAAATTCTAGCTGTGCCATGTACTCTAAGGGCTTTGTCGGATTACCAGTTGAGGTTAAATCCTCTTTATGACAAAGAATTCCCTATAGAGTCTAATTTGGATTATCAGTCCAGGCTAAATCCAGTCAATTAGGATTACTAGTCCATGCTAAATCCTAATTGAAACATATGATCGATAGGCTCGTTTCAGGATTACCCGTCCGGGCCAAATCCTTTCTACACTGAGATCAATAGATTACCCGTCTGGGCTAAATCCTTTCTGCAACACATGCAAGATCCTATTTCACGTGAGAAATAACTTATCCATCGGAATTCAGTATTCAAACGGATTATAACTCTTTTCACTCAATTTTAAGGTTATAGACATTTTCATACAATTCAATATTTGTACATTGCACATTCAATAGAACACAATAATAGAATCAACACATTTATATATAAATAACCGGTTAAGTTACATGAACTTACCTGAATGATGTCTCGGGTTTGGATTCTAACTATTCCAAAACCTTTTGTTTTCCACGGTCTACTTCCAGAATTAGTCTTTCCGAGTAATCAAGCTTGAAATGTTGAAAACCCTAGCTATGGAACCCCTTGAATTTTCGGCATACTATGAAGAAGATGGGTAATATTTTTTCTTGATTTTCCCTTTTTATTCTTTAATTAACCAAATGACCAAAATGCCCTTAAGGCCTTTCTTTAAAATTTTACCCATGCATGCCCATTTTTGTCCAAATTTTTAGAACTTGGTCCAAGTACTATTTGGGGACCTCTAATTTATAATCCAACTCAATTTCAAGCTAAAAGCTTCTAGAACTCAAGTTTTGCAATTTATTCAATTGAGTCCCTAAAACTAAATTGGGAATCTTAGGCATAGAGTTTCTCTATGAAATTTTTTTCACAAGCATGCATTCTCATACTAGGCCTCATAATAATCATGAAATAATTATTTGTAATTCTAAGATGTGGTCTGGAAACCACTGTTCCGGCTAGGGCCCTAAGTCGGGATGTTACAATATTAATTTTTAAGTCTAAACTAATAAAAATCTTATTTTCTTCAGAAAAAAAAGAAAAATTTAAAAATATAATTTTATTTACTTCAAAATAAAAATAAAAAATTAAATAAAATTTAGATTGGGTCGGAGTCAAGGTTGGGTCTCTATTAAAATTTGAGTTCAGATGGATTTTTTTTTATGAATCAAGGTTGGGTCAGAGTCAGATAGATTCATCAAAGTTTGGGGTTAGTTCGGGATGGGAAAAAATCCACCCTGCTCTGTTGCTATCCTTATTCTTATAGAAATAGCTTTGGGGACGACTAGTTTAAAAAAAACTATTATTTTAAGAATTAAAAAAATTAATATATTGATTGTCAATTTCTAATCTTATTAAAAAAATTTGGGATAAATTTCATATGCATTATATTTTCCTTATATAAGCTCATCTACTTGTATTTGATTTCCGGTGATGTACTCTACCCTTTTGAAATTTATAGTGCCATACGAGATTTTTCTTCAAAGTATTGTTGGCAGTGGGAGAGTACTAGGGTTATAAGGTCCTTCACATCATCTCCTTGAGATTCACAACATTGTTGTTGAATAGAGGGTAACCCTTTGTCTGATGTTTTACTTTCCTCACTCGTTTCTAATTTGAAAAATATTGGCGTCCTATTTTGCGAAGGATTTCCCATTTGGAAAAGTACTTTCAACTTAAGGTAGAATATATTTATCATGTTCTTTATAACAAACTATAACAACTACTGATTAAGCTGATATCATGTTCCAAGTGCATCCATGTCCATTCATACATATAAATGTCATCTTGGGCCACATTTTCATACAAGAATTAATATTCCTCTGTGAAAGGATAATAGAGGACTGCTGGTGAGATTTACTTTGCTTATGGGAAATTAATGCCAAAAATAGGTATTCATGTGATTGGCATTGTAACACCCTTAACCCGTATCCGTCACCAAAATAGGGTTACAGAGTATTACAAGACATATTTCTTTAACAATCATACATTTCATATTCATTTCTCAAATCCAAAAAAAAGTCATTTAAATATAGTCATATAGTCCTTAACACAAGCCCTCGAGCTTAAAACAAGCATTAGAAGTGGTTCGAGACTAAATCGAATACTTAATAAATTTTTAGAAAAACATAGAAAATTTTCATAGTGTAGGGGACACATGCCTGTGTGGCCAGGTCGTGTGTCTCACATGGCCAAGAGACACGCCCATGTCATAGGTCGTGTGGACATTCGAAATGGAATCACATGGTGGTGTCCTAGCCCATGTCCGACCCCGTGTAACTCTCTGACTTGGGTCACACGACCAGGCCACACGCCCGTGTGTCAAGCCATGTACCGTTCGAAGTGGCCTCACACACCCGTATGCCAAGCCGTGTGCTAGGCTATGTGAAAACAGAGGGGTATGCTGACTTGTGCCACAGGGCCAAGTCACACGTCCATGTACTAGGCCGTGTGAAGCTACTGACTTAATTTCTAAAGAAATATCAGGGGACACATGGCCGTGTCACCTGGCCATGTGTCACACATAGTTGAGACACACACTCGTGTCTCTACCCGTGTGGACAAAAATAGGCTATTTTCTAAGCCATTTTTCTCACCCAAATTTGTATCAACCTAAACACATCAAATAACATATGATCATATCATCAATAGGCATTCAAACCAATCTCAACCAAGTCCAAATCATGCAATACCAATACAAACAACCATAATACTCATAAACATCACAATTTTCCATTTCAAAACATACCAATATCACTTTCAAGAATTCACCTAAATGGTCACTTTCATATATGCATTATCTTGCCTAATACTTAGCATGCTAATACATTCTCAATTTCAACCATTTGCTACCTTAAGTACCAATTCATAACAAAGCATTCACATAACAATTATAAACCACATATCAAAGGGCCATTTACACATATTTACATATCAAAGCATATTCCATTAACAAGCCACATCAATGGCTAAAACATAACAAAACATATAGACTTCCATTAGCCAACTAACTTATACATGCCATATAACCAAAATACATAAAGTCCAAAAGTACCAAAATAAGAGTTCGATAGTGTGATGCAATCTCCGACAACTTCAAAATGAGCGAGCTTCTGAATCACTATAAAAAATTAAAAAATAAACAAAGTAAGCAATTAAGCTTAGTAAGCTCGTACGACTAATAAATACAACTTACATTCATTCAAAATTTAAAGAAGCATAAGTAAACATAGGTAAGTTACAATCAAATTCAAAGGTTAGCACATAATCATAACCAAGTTAGTCATGTATGAGTACATCAACTATGAATTACTTGACCTACTTCTCACAAATACCTGAACTGGTTCGTATCATATCTTATATCCTAGTACTATCATCTTTGCCTGCTCGACCATTTGGAATACTATTGGATACTTGGGAATCTCGCACACTAAGTGCCAATACATGGTCGAAACCATCTCAATCTCATATCTCATATAAATCCTCACTCTCGAGCTATCACTTGGTATGCTCACACAAGCTGACAGTCAAGACGTAGCTACACAGTGCAGCTCACACAAGTTGTCGAGTAACCGCAACACATGCCGAAAAACTTTGCCACTGGTAGAATGTACGGACCAGCACCCAAAACATGAAAACCCCTAATGACAAGTCATTTGTATCTTATATATTCCTAAGGTTCCACCGGGATCCATACATTGCTGATACTCGTCGAGAATTTTCATGGTTCTTATTATCACAATCATATCAATTTAAGCGTTCAAACACATATAATTTAGTGCTTATTAAACATACAAACTTACCTCGAATTAATACTGAGAAAATCGAGCGATCAATCCACTACTTTGTTTTTCCCCCGATCTAATTTCGAACGTAGCTTTTCTTGATCTATATATAATCAAATTTAACCACTTTAATACTTATTCTATTCAATTTAATCCAATTTCATGTTATGATAAAATTACTATTTTGCCCCTAAACATTTGACATCTTTACAATTTAGTCCCTATCTAATAAAAATGCCAATTCATGTAATTTAACTTATACCCATGTTAGTCGGAATTCACTTAAGCCCATAGTATCTCATATTTTTCATTATTTCACACATTTACCACAAAGTTTTCATTTTTCTCAATTTAACCCCCTAATTGCAACTTCATTCAAAATCACTTAACAAATGTTGTTTATCTAATAATAGTAATTCATTTTCTACCATAAAACATCCAAACATATACACATTCATCAATGGTAAAACCCTAACTTTAACAATTTCACAAATTAGTCCCAAGGCTAGCTAGATTAAGCTACAATGACTCTAAAAACATAGAAATCGTTAGAAACGAGACGAAAAATCATACCATGCAATCAAAACTCCATGGCCGAATGTTAAGGCTTCTCCAATGTCTATTCTTGCCCTAAATTTTGGTTGAAGAAGATGAATTGGGAAAAAATTGATTTTGTTTTACTTAATTTAGATTTTATTTACTAAATTACCTATATAACCTTTATTATTAACCTTTAATTCACTTAATAAAGTGTCTAGATTTTTCCACTCAACATGTTAATGGTTTAATTATAACATAAACCCTCTAATCATTTAATTTCACAGCTATTAAATCCCTTTCGCTTATAGAACTCCAGTTTTGTACTTTACGCAATTTAGTCATTTTTATCGAGTTGAGCATGCAAACAATTAAATTTCTTAACGAAATTTTGATATGACTCTATTAACATATTGTAGACACCAAAATAATAATAAAACAAATATTTTGGACTTCAGATTTTTGGTCCCAAAACCACTATTCCGATTTCACTGAAAACGGGTTGTTATAACTCTCCCCCATTAGGAATTTTCGTCCTTGAAAATCTTATTAGAAAATAGGTTAGGGTACTATTTTCTCATAGCTTCCTTGGGTTCCCATGTAGCCTCTTCAATACCGTGACATTGCCAAGGAGTCTTCACTAAAGTTATGCTTTTGTTTCTTAACTCTTTAATTTCTCGGGCCAAAATTCTGATCGGTTCTTCTCTATATGACATATTGGACTGAATTTCAATCTCTGCCAGAGAAATTATGCGCTATGGATCTGATCTATACCGTCACAACATGGATACATGAAATACATTATGAATCATTTCCAACTCTGGCGGTAACTTAAGTAGATAAGCCACTGGCCCAATGCTCTCGATAATCTCATACGGTCCGATAAATTGCGGACTCAATTTTCCTTTGCGACCAAATCGAAGAATCTTCTTCCACGGTGATACTTTTATAAACACTCTATCGCTGATTTGAAATTCAATATCTTTACGTTTCAAATCCGCATATGATTTCTATCGATCTGAAGTTGTTTTCAAACTGTTGCGAATTACTTTCACTTTCTCTTCGGTCTCTCTTATCAAATCAACCTCATGAATCTTTTTCTCACTAAGCTCGGTCTAGTTCAACAGAGTTCGACATTTATGACCATATAAAGCTTCATACGGTATCATCTTTATGCTCGACTGATAACTATTATTATACGTAAACTCAACTAACGGTAAATATTTTTCCTAGTTGCCCTCAAACTCTAAAACACAGCAACGAAGCATATCTTTGAGAATTTGAATCACTCTTTTGGATTGACCATCGGTTTGAGGATCAAATGCAGTACTAAAATGCAACCGTTTACCCAAAGCCTCTTACAATTTCTTCTAAAATCTTGATGTAAACTGCGGATTTCTATCCAAAATAATAGAAACTGGCACCCCGTGCAATCTGATAATCTCAGTGATGTACAATTTAGCTAATCTATCAAGTGAAAAGTCTGTACGTACCAGAATAAAACTTGCAGATTTCGTTAGACGATCAACAACAACCCAAATAACATATTTCTTTTTCGAATATAGGGGTAACCCCAAAACAATATCCATCGTAACTCTATCCTATTTCCACTCAGGTATGATTACTAGCTGTAGTAGTCCCGAAGGTACTTGCTATTTGACTTTAACCTATTGATGAATCAAGCATCTCAACACAAATTCTGAAATGTCTCATTTCATGCCTGACCACCAGTACATTTGTTTCAGATCACTGTACATCTTAGTACTCCCTGGATGAACAGATAAACAACCATTGTGTGTTTCATGTAAATTTTTTTATATAAGCTCTGGATTCCTTGGCACGCAAATTCTCCCATGAAACAGTAAACAATCATCAGATTCGATCTGATACTCTGAATCAGTAGTCGACTCGCACTGTACTCTTTTAGCTTGCAATTCATTGTCACATTTTTGAGCTTCACAGATTTGCTAGAAATACCGGTTTTCATCAGATAAATTCAATCATGTTTTCATCGCCCTCAAAGCAAAAAAAGATTTCCTACTCAAAGCATCCATGACTACATTTGCTTTCCCAGGATGATAATCAATCACTAACTCATAGTCTTTCAATAATTTGAGCCATCTTCATTGTCGCAAATTCAAATATTTCTGAGACATCAAATACTTCTAGCTATTTTGGTCAGTAAATATGTGAAACTTCTCACCGAACAAGTAATTTTGCCAAATTTTCAATGCTAAAACGATAGCGGCTAACTCTAAGTCGTGTGTCGAATAATTCTTTTCATGCGATTTTAACTGTCTGGAAGCATAAGCTATCACTTTGCCTTCTTGCATTAAGACACATCCCAACTAATTCAATGACACATCACTGAAAATTAAAAACTCTTTACCCGGCTCAGGTTGAGCCAAAACTAGTGCTTTGGTTAACAGTGCTTTCAATTGATTAAAATTCTATTGACATTTGTCAGACCACTCAAATTTCACATCTTTCCATAACAATTGAGTTATCAATGTAGCAATCATTGAGAATCCTTTCACAAAACGCCGATAATAGCCAGCTAATCCCAGAAAACTTTTGACCTCGGAAACGTTTCTTGGTGGTTTCCAGAAAACAACTGCTGAAATCTTACTCGGATCATGTAACACCCTCAACCCGGCCCAGACGTTATGGTCGAATCTGACGTGCCACATTGGAGTTGAAAACCCATGTTTCGTGTTAGTGTTTTAAAAACCATATATCTTGTTGAGTTAACAAAGTGAATGGAAGCTGGGCACCAGGTAGGTATCCGAGACAGAGGAGGTGAGCCATAAAGGCTGCTTAAGTACCAGGCTCTTCAGTTGGATCCAATCCTAGACATGCCCACAACCATTGCCACACTTTGTTATATCGAGTTTAAATTTGTTTAAGTGGACCTCTTTGATAAATCGAATAATCGTGGTGTTGTGATATTTTGAAATCAAGTATAGTTTTGAAATCACGTCCTAAGTCTAACCCATTTGAATAATTATCAACCAATTTTAAAGTTATTAAAAATAAAATAATCCCGAAAAGAAATAAAAGAACAGGTAAAATGGCCTTATTAAAACCCAAGAATAAATAATAATTAAAGGAAATTTAAAGAAAACCAATGCTTATTTAAAAGCCCAAAGGCGATCACCGTGGCCACTCTGAATCCCCTCCGGCTCCAAGTCCCCACATCAAGGCTCACCTGCAAGGTTAAGGAAAGGGGGTGAGTTTGGAAACTCATTGTGCAACAAGCCCCTTTCAGAGCCCAAAACAATATCAGCCTGCTGGGCCTTAGCTCAAGTCCAATCTCAATATGTATATACTGGGCCGTAGCCTTTTCATAAATCATATAACTAGGTCGAAGCCTTTTACTGTAAACGGTATGGCCCATAGGCCCATTTCAATATCACATGTATCGTCAATAAAAACAAATGAATGCAAGCCCATTTGGGGAGACTACTCGACCCACCATCCGCTACTCTCCACCCGTACCAACCAACACACCATGTGGGGAATAACTCAACCCACCCAACCATAACTCTCCACTGGCAGCATAGCTGCTTTATCATATAACTGGAAGCCCAACCTCTTTTAATAACTAGGGCAAAAGCCCTTTTAATAACTGGGGCATAAGCCCTTTTAATAACTGGGGCATAAGCCATTTTAATAACTGGGGCATAAGCCCTTTTGATAACTGGGGCATAAGCCCTTTTTTAATAATTGGGGCATAAGCCCTTTTGCACTTCCTCCATCCATATAAAAAACCCAACCCAATGCATTTATGAATACATCATGTGCCTATCATACATATCATGTGCATATCATACATACCATGTTTATCAAAATCCCATGTATTAAATTCATATATAAACCCTAGGGGTATAATGGTCATTTTTACCTAGGGGCAAAACGGTCTTTTTCATGTTATAAGGGTAATCTTGTAATTTTACCAAAAGTTAGGGTTTCCATGTTCATTAACGGTTACTAACAATTCATGGGTGCAAACAGTGATTCTGGCCCATTTTTAGCGAAATCGAGTTATTGGGCCTAAAACCCCTAATGGAACCTACTTAGCTGATTTTGTCATCTAGGCCCATTTAGCCTATATTCCATAACGGTTTTATCAGTCTCGATGCGCAACTTAGCAGGTTTTCCTTTTCTACCAATTTTTTTTTACAAATGGGCCCAAAAGTCCATTGGGCCCCACTTCGACCCCTCGAGGCCCAACTAACCGTGAACACCAAAAATCGCGCTCCTACAGTTTCCAATGTTCCCAATCATCATCTCAACGAATCTAACTAACTAATGAGCGTTCACTTGCTCACAAGTCCTCGAAATGCCAAAATTTCGGCATTTCGGCATTTCAGGATTTATCGCTTTAAGCTATGAAAATGGGTTCGTTACACACCTGTTTTGTGATATTCCTCAATGAGATCTCCTACACAATTTGTCCTATAATCAACCGTTAATAAATCAGCTCACAATAATTGAACCAAACCAAGAACCATCTGATATTAACACTTACACATTCGGCCACCATCCATAATGGCCTTAGGCACTTTACCTTTGCCGAGATTTATGACGAGATCTAGCCACTCCGGTGATCCAAGCTAATCCAAATCGACACTACGGCTTGCTTCCCCTCCACTATAGAAACCATAAAAATATTAAAAGAAGAACCCCATAAAGCCTATGCCCATATTCGGCCACCTCCCTAAACTAGAGGGGTTTTGGCTTTTCTTAACCTCCATAATACCGAATTGATTAAAGCTACGAGCACTTACCAAGGTTCACCTACCCAAACAGTTCCAATCCCGTGTCAACTCCGATTCAGTGCAGTCCCAGCTTCAAAACACTAGCAAAAATCGCACCACAAGGATCCTAAGAATCGGCCACCAAGTCACCCAAGGATGCTGTGCTTTCAGCTTTTGGATCACTGAAGAAGAAGTGGTTATGGACCAAAAAGGGTGTTGACAAAAGAGTTGAAAGGCTTCTGACATAACATGAATCAACTAAAAGAAAAAAAAAGAACAAGTGTATACCTTTATGGAGAAATCGACTTCCTTTGCCTCCTTTGAGATTTGGCTTGTTGCTATTCGGTTAGCAATGAAAATAAGGATGAGTTCGGCTTTTACTATAAATGAAAGAGAGGAAGAATGGGGGTAAAGAGTTTATGGACGAAATAATGGAAGAGAAAAGAGAGGAATTGCTTAAGAAAAATCGGCACAAGTGGGAAGAAAGAAAGAAAACAAAAGAGGAAAATGCCACCCTAAAACCCAATAGCCGAATTTACACTAACCTTCCCCCTTGGCCGGCCATCACTTCCTCCATTTCAAATCTCTTAAAATCTCTCCTAGATACACTCCCCCTTATCTCTCCATCATCCCTAAAATCTCTCCCCTTATTACTCCTTAATCCATGCACTTGACTAATGCAAACTCCTCCAACAGAATCCACCTGGGATCCATCACTTACCCTTCCTGCTTATAAAAACAAATAACCTTATTTGCCAACACAGTGAATCGATCCCATGTCTTCCCCTATGCTCCGCACGCCACCTTTTTAGGAGCTTAGTGGCGTCACCCTTGCCACTTTACTACAGCTCTTTTTGTGATACATTTCTCCCACAACTTTACATAAGGTCACCTAGCTAGAACCCCTAACTCTTAATTCTAAAATTTGAAAATTCTACCGGGTTTTGGCCAACACATGGGCCTTCCATAAGCCCATTTACATACTAAAATTATGAATTCCATAATGACATACCAAATTTTAGAAACTTACTTAAAATATCAAGAATCGCGAAATACCCGAAAATCAGGATGTTACAACTCTACCCTCCTTAAAGAAATTTCGGCCTCGAAATTTACCTGATCCAAACAGTTGAGGGTATTGTTGACGCATTACCTTTTCGATCTCCTAAGTAGCTTCTTCCTTGCCATGGTTCCTCCAAAGTACCTTCACTAATGGGACTGACCTCCTTCTCAACACCTTGACATTGCGATCAAGTATTTTCACAGGTTCCTCTTCGAAAGTCAAATCCGACCGTACTTCGATTTCTGCAACTGGCACGATATGAGTTGGGTTAGAACGATATCGCCTTAGCCTGGACACATGGAAAATGTCATGAATACGATCCAACTCTGGAGGTAACTCTAATTGATAAGCCACTGGCCCTATCCGCTTAATAACTCGGTAAGGCCCAATAAACCGTGGGCTCAACTTACCCTTCTTAGCAAATCTCAATATCTTCTTCAACTTCTCAAAAGCCTCCTGCTGCTTATTTGTCCAAACAAAAGGTGCTCCCTTCCTTATAAGTTTCGTTAACGATGCTGCCAACATAGAAAATCCTTCCACGAATCTCCGATAATAACCTGCCAACCCCAGAAAACTTCGGATCTCTGTTACCAACTTCGGTGGCTTCCATTCCAAAATTGCCTCAATCTTTCGAGGGTCCACCTTGATCCCCTCAGCAGACACAACATGCCCCAAGAAGGTAACTTCTTTCAGCCAAAACTCGCACTTACTAAATTTTGCATAAAGTTGCTTTTCCCTTAACACTTGTAGCACTACACGAAGATGCTCATCATGCTTCTCTTCTGTTTCCGAATACACCAAGATGTCATCAATAAAAACGACTACGAACCGATCCAAGTATGGCTGGAACACCCGATTCATCAAATCCATGAATGCTGCCGGTGCATTAGTCAAACCAAAAGGCATTACCAGAAACTCGTAATGACCGTATCGAGTCTTTAACGCCGTCTTATAAATATCCACTTCTTTAACTCTTAATTGATGATATCCTGACCGAAGGTCGATCTTAGAAAATACTGAGGCTCCTTTTAATTGGTCGAACAGATCGTCAATTCTTGGTAACGGATACTTGTTCTTGATAGTCAGTTTATTCAACTGCCGATAGTCAATACACATATGCATAGTCCCATCTTTCTTCTTTACGAATAGTACCGGTACGCCCCACGGGGAAACACTTGGTCTTATAAACCCTCTATCCAACAGTTCTTGTATTTGAGCTTTCAATTCTACCAACTCCTTTGGTGCCATCCTAGAAGGCGCAATGGACACAGGAGCTGTTCTAGGTAATAAGTCGATTCCAAACTCGACTTCTCTGTTCGGGGGTAATCCAGGAAGCTTATCTGGGAATACATCCTAAAATTCCTTAATGGTCCTAACCGACTCCACCGTTATCTCCTCAAGTCCGGTTTGACTTACAAAGGCCAAGTACGCCTCACAACCTTTTCGAATCAACTTCTTGGCTCTTAAAGCCGAAACAACGTTGGACAAATAATCCCTTCATTCCCCTATGACCATTATCTCCTCATCTTCGGCAGTTTTTAGTACCATCCTCTTTGTAGCACAATCCAACGTTGCCTTGTGTTTAGTTAACCAGTCCATTCCCAAGATAAGATCAAAATCCCCAAATGGCAGCTCCATCAAATCTCCTTCAAAAGTTTTATCTTATGTCATTAAAGGCACTACCCTAAAAAGTTTATCTACCTTAACCGAATGTCCCAAATGGCTTATCACCGATACCCCACTCACAGTCTCCTCAGGAAGCACATCCAAAGCCCTAGATACATCACAAGCAACATACGAGTGACTAGAACCCACATCAATCAAAGCAGTGTAAGGCGTGCTATGAATAAGGAATATATCAGTTATAACATCAAGAGCGTCACCCTCCTCACGATGTCGTGCAGCATAAACCAACGCTGGTTGTCGAGCTTCAGCGTGTCCACCACCCCTGCCAGGTGCCCCACGTCCTCGTCCATTACCATTGCCACCTCTACCTTGCCCACGACCCCTCTGTGGTGGTGGTCCTCCTCGCCGTGGTTGGACATCCCTTTGCTCTGCAGCTAGCTCCTGAGCTGTCCTCCGAGGACACTCCCTGAACTTATGCTCCTTAGACCCACATCAAAAACATGCTCCAGTTCGTTTCCAGCACTCCCCCATATGCACCTTACCACAGTCCCTGCAAGCCTGCGGTCTATAAGTATTTAGTGGAACTGCTCGAACCGGTTCCTCCATCCTTGCTCTTTTAACATTTCGATTCGTGGCACTTGAGGGTCTAAAATCCCTCTTAAACTTGGGTCGATCCTTCTCATGATTCTGCCGCTCAGTCAGCTTCACCTCCTTGGCTATCTTAGCCTTTTCTACCAATGCAGCAAAACCATGCTCCCTCTGTGGAGCTATCAATATCCTAAGCTCACCGCGGAGGCTATCCTCAAATCAAACACTGCGCTCATATTAAGTTGCCACTATCCCATTGGCATATCGACTCAGCCTCAAAAATTCTGCCTCATACTCCGCTACAGTATTATTACCTTGTGTTAGATTCAAAAATTCCTTCCGACGAGCATCCACATAACTAGCTCCAACATACCTCCCCTTAAAAGCAGTTTTGAACAATTCCCAGGTTACTTGCTCAATTGGAGTACTCTCCCTTACGGTGATCCACTATCGGTATGCCTCGTCACGTAGCAGTGACACGGCTCCTTTCAGGTTCTGCTCCACTGAGCAGTCTAGATCGTCCATGATTCGTTTTGTTGCCTCTAGCCAATATTCTGCCACATTTGGGCTACTCCAGATACACCCCTAAATAATTCTGCTCCGTTGAACCTGAGTCGCTCCGATATGGACCCCTATTCACTGTCCTAGTGCTAGCTCTAGCAACCCTTTCCAAAACCCTTAACATGGCTTGAGACAAAGCGTCATCCCCCGCAGCCCGAACATAAGACCTGTGACAGCCCTAAATTGACCCTAGTCGGAAAGTGGTTTCGGGACCACGAAACTGAGTCTTATAAATAATTAAAAGTTATATTCTGTGTTTATGATGTGAGTAAATGGATGTGTGAAAGTTTCATACTTTAATTTGGTCAGTGTATGTGAAATTTATTAGTAGGGACTTATGTGAGACAATTTAGAAATGTGCTAGGCAAGTGCTAAAGTGGCCTATTAATATATGTGGGAAAGTGCTTGTACTTGCATGTCAAATTAGCCAAACTATAGGTAGTGGCCGTCCATGCTACAAATTATATAATCAAATGTGAATTTTATATTAACTTTAATTAGCTAGATGCCATATTAGTATGGAGGATGTAATAAAATAAAGAAATGATAATTAAAGGAAGGAAATGGGTGAAAGAAACAAAGTCTTCATCCATGTTTCTTCCTAGTCGATTCTAAAGAAAGAAAAGAACAAGAGCATTCGGTGATGAAAACAAGTTGTATTCTTTGGTTCTTCTTGGCCGAAATGAAAGGAGGAAGAAGGGAGGAAAGCATTCGGTCATCTTAGGTTAATATTAAGGTAAGGTGTTCATATTAGTTCTTGAAATTTTAGTTGATCTTGAGTGAGATATCAAGTTATTTTTGTAACCCATGATGAAATTTTGATTTTGGAATGAGTAAGGTTTTCGACTATGGTAATTAATAATGGTGAGTTTTGTTGTTCATGTTAAAGTTAGGTGAATGATGATAGATGAGTGTTTGAACTATAAAAGAATCATAGGTGAGCATTAGATACTAGGGGAAAGAATCGGCTACCTTGTTATGAACTAGGGCCGAATGTGAGTTTGGTTGTGTTTGAATATTACATGCTTGGTAGAATGGTGGATGAAAGTGCCGAATGTGGTCTTTGGTTTCGGCATAAGGAATAATAGTATGCATAGGTTTCGGCTTTGGTAGTACCTATGTAATTATAATTAGTTCATTTTGATGGTTTGGCATGAGGTGATAAATAAAGTTTAAAGGTAGCTTAAGTTAATTGATGCTCACTAATGATTTCGAATTGAAGCTTTGTTAAGTTGTGAAATGAGTGGCCGAGAGAGCTATAGACTATTGCCGGATGTATGTTGGGTTAATAGAGTCTCCAAAGTGATTATATGTGTGTATGCTATTAGAAATTCAAGGAATTCTCGGCAAAAATGTGGTTAGGGGTTAAGTCATGGGAACTTGGGGGTATTCATATGTGGACCTTAAGATTTTGTACACTATGACTATGTGAGTTAGGTGTTAAATAACTTAATCATGTGTATGCATGACCGAGTATAATCAGCCACATGAGTAAAGAAATGGGTTAATTGATATGTGGTAAATGTTAAGTGTTAAGCGAAATGGAAATGATATCATATTGGAATATGTATACTCGACCACATGAATGAATACATAGATTGGTGTTGCATGTATTCGGCTATAAGTAAGCATATTGGTGGCTTAATCTTGACTTAGAAAATCGGCTAAAGGAGAATATTGGCCAATATGTTGAATTTGATTCATGATTTCATACATATATGACTCTAATGCGTAATATATATGGGCTAAGTACCTTGAATTCCTCTTTGATGTTCAAAATGATTAAATCGATTTATTTGTTAATATTAAGCTCAAGAGCAAAGGGGAACTAAATCCGATAAAGGAAAGGAAAAGGTGATCGAATAGCCGTTGAAATCGTTCAACAGCATCCGAGGTAAGTTTTCGAGTAATGGAACTTAGATTATGATTCGATTAGATCATGTTATAAGCAAATCAAAATCATGTTCTTTGTATGTAGCTATTGAGCCGAAAATGATAATGCTTGATAAGTGACTTGTGTTTGAATTCTAGTTATGAAAATGAAATATAGATGTGTCATGATTTACTGATATGTGCATGAATATTCGGATGATAACCGGGCTAAGTCCCGAAGGCATTTGTGCTAGTGACTAATTCCAGGCTAAGCCCCGAAGGCATTTGTGCGAGTTACTATATCCGGGCTAAGTCCCGAAGGCATTTGTGCGAGTTACTATAACCGGGCTAAGTCCCGAAGGCATTTGAGCGAGTAGCTATATCCGGCTAAATCTCGAAGGTACTTGGTTTGGGAATGAGCAATCTTGCTGTAATAATTTCAATTAATACGCTCGTAAAACCCCAACGATGAGGTATGTTTTGTATATGCATTGGAATAATTGATTCCTTTTAAATAGTATTTGCTCAATCGATTAACAAGCTTCCGGCCTTTAGTCAAGTTGATTCTTTATGTATGGATATAAGGGTTGGAAATGTGAAGTAGGTATGATTGTGAGAATATGTGTATATGAAATTATTCGTTTAGTCATATGAATGCTATACTTCAGTTGTGCATGATTTCATTACTCAAAACTTACTAAGCATTAAATGCTTATTCCGTTTCTTTGATTCTTTGTTTTATAGATTTTGGTTCGTCAGCTATCGGATTCGGGAGTGTCAAAGTCGAAGTCATCCATACTATCAAAGCCCTTTTGGTACTCTTTTAGTTGAACTCTGAAAATGGCATGTATAGGACTACCCTTTTGTTGTTGGTCATGTACCTTTCGGTAATGTATATATTTGGATAGCAATGCGAAAATGGCTTATATATATTTTGAGCATAGCGTTATAATCATTTTGTATGTTGTTCATGGAGTGTTATGGAAATGTTGGTAGCGATTAGCCATTGGAATGGTTAATCACGATCATTTTGGTGCTATGTATGACAAAATTTTAGTTGATCCATGGAAAACCATGAAATAGGTAAAGTTTACCTTAAAAATAGATGCTGACAGCAGTAGTGATGTGGATTTGAAAAATCACTAAAATAGTAGGAATGGAATTAAATATTGAATAAATTATGTAATCGAACCTTGATGAATCTATTTTCATGTGAAAGTAACAAAACGATCATATGAGCCGTATTTTATGAGATGTTTAAGTTTTCATGAAACAGGGTCAGAGCGATTTCTGGATCCCCTATTCCGACTTTTGAAATTCACTATAAATTAACCAGAGATAATTAGAAGTCATGCCCTATATGTACAGATTCCTTTTCGAGTCTAGTTTCTTTAGAAACAAAAGGCATAAGTATTGAATCCCTGTACAGGGAGATATCTAAGTCGTAATGCATGAAGGTCAGAGTAGTCAAACCCTGAAACAGGGGAGACTTTAACTAATAAACTGTACTAATTGGCTAGACCAAAAATTCTAGAAAAATATTTGTAGATGGAAATATGAGTCTAGTTTCAGGAAAAATTTATGGAACTGGTTTTCGAGTTTAGGAACTCGAGATATGATTTTTAAGGTGACAGTGACGCAGTTAGCCAGCTTGTCTGGAAATTTTAAAATGGACTGTGCAAATAAATGAATTAAGTCTGTTAGCACCTCGTGTTCGACTCCGGCAATGGTCTTGGGTACGGCGTGTTACAAGGCCCAGTCTCCGTTGCTTATGGCAAAGATGCCTCCTCAGCTGGCCTATGCCCTGAGGATGAAGATTCAGCTGCACCCTTCTGCGACCACGTCCGCGGCCTCGTCCACGAGCTCCTCTTGTACTCATATCGAATTATCTGATTACGAGTTTTATGATATTAGTATAATGTTCCTCTGTTTATTAAGAAAGTGTCTTATGGAGATATAGCAGTTCAAGGATTGTTTTCGTATCACCGTAGCCTAGCTACAGTCTCATTCCTACCGTTTTACAGCTCTACCCTATCTAAAGTATCATAGTAGGGCCTCAATTCTATTCATAGCATCATATCATTACCATATATCGTAAGAAAAACATACTTACAGACTTGGTGCCGGGGATTCAGTGCGTCACTTCTTTCTCCAATCCATTTAAAACTCAAAAAGCCATATTTTTGCTTATAGAAGGTAAAAATTTAAAAATTTTGATTTGAAAGCACCCTTATTTTGACACTCTTGTTTAAAACAGAAAAACTTGTACCATTTTAACATGTATACTCTGTAAAACATCTTTGAAAAGAATTTTCAAAAACCATTTCCAAAAATACCCTTCTTAGGCCTAAGTTTTCAAAAAATTTTCAGACCCAATCCACAGCCGAGTTGTTGCAATCTAGGCTCTGATACCACTAAATGTAACACCCAAAACCCGGCCCAGACGTTATAGCCGAATCTGACGTGCCACATTGGAGTTGAAAACCCATGTTCCGTGTTAGTGTTTTAAAAACCATATATCTTGTTGAGTTAACAAAGTGAATGGAAGCTGGGCACCAGGTAGGTATCCGAGACAGAGGAGGTGAGCCATAAAGGCTGCTTAAGTACCAGGCTCTTTAGTTGGATTCAATCCTAGACATGCCCACAACCATTGCCACACTTTGTTATATCGAGTTTAAATTTGTTTAAATGGACCTCTTTGATAAATCGAATAATCATGGTGTTGTGATATTTTGAAATCAAGTATCGTTTTGAAATCACGTCCTAAGTTTAGTCCATTTGAATAATTATCAACCAATTTTAAAGTTATTAAAAATAAAATAATCCCGAAAAGAAATAAAAGAACAGGTAAAATGGCCTTATTACAACCCAAGAATAAATAATAATTAAAGGAAATTTAAAGAAAACCAATGCTTATTTAAAAGCCCAAAGGCGATCACCGTGGCCACTCTGAATCCCCTCCGACTCCAAGTCCCCACATCAAGGCTCACCTGCAAGGTTAAGGAAAGGAGGTGAGTTTGGAAACTCAGTGTGCAACAAGCCCCTTTCAGAGCCCAAAACAATATCAGCCTGCTGGGCCTTAGCCCAAGTCCAATCTCAATATGTATATACTGGGCCGTAGCCTTTTCATAAATCATATAACTAGGTCGAAGCGTTTTACTGTAAACGGTATGGCCCATAGGCCCATTTCAATATCACATGTATCGTCAATAAAAACAAATGAATGAAAGCCCATTTGGGGAGACTACTCGACCCACCATCCGCTACTCTCCACCCGTACCAACCAACACACCATGTGGGGAATAACTCAACCCACCCAACCATAACTCTCCACTGGCAGCATAGCTGCTTTATCATAGAACCGGAGGCCTAGCCTCTTTTAATAACTGGGGCAAAAGCCCTTTTAATAACTGGGGCATAAGCCCTTTTAATAACTGGGGCATAAGCCCTTTTGCACTTCCTCCATCCATATAAAAACCCAACCCAATGCATTTATGAATACATCATGTGCCTATCATACATATCATGTGCATATCATACATGTCATGTGCATATTATACATACCATGTTTATCAAAATCCCATGTATTAAATTCATATATAAACCCTAGGGGTATAATGGTCATTTTTACCTAGGGGCAAAACGCTCTTTTTCATGTTATAAGGGTAATCCTATAATTTTACCAAAAATTAGGGTTTCCATGTTCATTAACGGTTACTAACAATTCATGGGTGCAAACAG
The DNA here is from genome assembly GCF_007990345.1 of Gossypium hirsutum. Classification (NCBI taxonomy): domain Eukaryota; kingdom Viridiplantae; phylum Streptophyta; class Magnoliopsida; order Malvales; family Malvaceae; genus Gossypium; species Gossypium hirsutum. The sequence continues at coordinate 56,746,601 of NC_053429.1, read as the reverse complement.
TGATTCTAGCCCATTTTTAGCAAAATCGAGTTATTGGGCCTAAAACCCCTAATGGGCCCTACTTAGCTAATTTTGTCATCTAGGCCCATTTAGCCTATATTCCATAACGGTTTTATTAGTCTCGATGCGCAACTTAGCAGGTTTTCCTTTTCTACCAATTTTTTTTACAAATAGGCCCGAAAGCCTTTTGGGCCCCACTTCGGCCCTCGAGGCCCAACTTACCGTGAACGCCAAAAATCACGCTCTTACCGTTTCCAATGTTCCCAATCATCATCTCAACGAATCTAACTAACTAATAAGCGTTCGCTTGCTCACAAGTCCTCGAAATGCCAGAATTTCGGCATTTCGGCATTTCGGTATTTATCGCTTTAAGCTATGAAAAAGGGTTCATTACACACCTGTTTTGCGATATTCCTCAATGAGATCTCCTACACGATTTCTCCTATAATCAACCGTTAATAAATCAGCTCACAGTAATTGAACCAAACCAAGAACCATCTGATATTAACACTTACACATTCGGCCACCGTCCATAATGGCCTTAGGCACCTTACCTTTGCCGAGATTTATGACGAGATCTAGCCACTCCGGTGATCCAAGCTAATCCAAATCGACACTATGCCTTGCTGCCCCTCCACTATAGAAACCATAAAAATATTAAAAGAAGAACCCCATAAAGCCTATACCCATATTCGGCCACCTCCCTAAACTAGAGGGGTTTTGGCTTTTCTTAACCTCCATAATACCTAATTGATTAAAGCTACGAGCACTTACCAAGGTTCACCTACCCAAACGGTTCCAATCCCGTGTCAACTTTGATTCAATGCAGTCCCAGCTTCAAAACACTAGCAAAAATCGCACCACAAGGATCCTAAGAATCGGCCACCAAGTCACCCAAGGATGCTGTGTTTTCGGCTTTTGGATCACTGAAGAAGAAGTGGTTATGGACCAAAAAGGGTGTTGACAAAAGAGTTGAAAGGCTTCTGACATAACATGAATCGGTTAAAAGAAAAAAAAGAACAAGTGTATACCTTTATGGAGAAATCGACTTCCTTTGCCTCATTCGGGATTTGGCTTGTTGCTATTCAGTTAGCAATGAAAAGAAGGATGAGTTCGGCTTTTACTATAAATGAAAGAGAGGAAGAATGGGGGTAAAGAGTTTATGGACAAAATAATGGAAGAGAAAAGAGAGGAATTTCTTAATAAAAATTGGCACAAGTGGGAAGAAAGAAAGAAAACAAAAGGGGAAAATGCCACCCTAAAACCCAATAGCCGAATTTACACTAACCTTCCCCCTTCGCCGGCCATCACTTCCCCCATTTCAAATCTCCTAAAATCTCTCCTGGATACACTCCCCCTTATCTCTCCATCATCCCTAAAATCTCTCCCCTTATCACTCCTTAATCCATGCACTTGACTAATTCAAACTCCTCCAACAGAATCCACCTGGGTCCATCACTTACCCTTCATACTCATAAAAATAAATAACCTTATTTGCCAACACAGGGAATCGATCCCATGTCTTCCCCTATGCTCCACACGCCACCTTTTTAGGAGCTTAGTGGCGTCATCCTTGCCACTTTACTACAGCTCTTTTTGTGATACATTTCTCCCACAACTTTACATAAGGTCACTTAGCCAGAACCCCTAACTCTTAAGTCCAAATTTTGAAAATTCTACCGGGTTTTGGCCAACACATGGGCCTTCCATAAGCCCATTTACATACTCAAATTATGAATTCCATAATCACATACCAAATTTTAGAAACTTAAAATATCAAGAATCGCGAAATACCCGAAAATCAGGATGTTACAGATCAACTCGAATGCCTTCTGCTGAAACAATGTGTCCTAAAAATCCAACTTCTCAAAGCCAAAACTCGCATTTACTGAATTTAACAAACAATTGCTTAGCTCTCAGTGTTTGTAACACAATCCTCAAATGCTCGGTATGCTCAAATTTGTCTCAAGAATATATCAGAATGTCATCAATAAATACAACTATGAATCTGTCTAAATATAGTCTAAAAATTCTATTCATCAAATCCATAAAAACTGCAGGAGGGTTAGTTAATTCGAACGGCATAACAAGAAATTAATAATATTCGTACCTTGTTCTGAACACAGTTTTTAGCACGTCCGAATCTTTAACCCGTAACTGATAAATAACTAGATCTCAGATCAATCTTTGAAAATATTGTTTCTCCTTTCAACTGATCGAACAAATCATCAATTCTTGGCAAAGGATACTTATTATTAATTGTAAAGCTGACAATAGTTGATACACAGTCTCATCGATCCATCTTTCTTCTTGACGAACAGAACTGGTGCTCCCAAGGCAAGAAACTCGGTCATGCAAAATCTCTATCAGTTAACTCTTGCAACTGAGCTTTCAATTCTTTCAATTTTTTTTGGAGCCATTCTGTACGGAGATATTGATATCGATGATGTTCCCAGTACTAACTCAATAGCAAATTCAACCTCTCTGATCAATGGTAGCCCGTGTAATTACTCTGGAAACACATCTGGATATTCACAAACCACTGGCACTGATTCAATCTTCAATTCAGACACTTTTGTATCAAGTACATACGCAAGGTAAGCATTGCAACCCTTTCTCACATATTTCTGTGCTAGCATCCTCGATGTCACAACAGGAAACCTAATCAAATCATCAGATTCAATATGAAGAATTTCACTATTCTGACATTTCAACTCAATAGCCTTTCATTTATAGTTTACAACAACATCATGCAGATCAACCAATCCATACCCAAAATCATATCAAATTCATCAAACGGTAAAAGCATCAAATCAGCCGGAAAACAGTAACCCTGTGTCATCAAAGGACAATTCTTGCAAACTTTATCAATTAAGACATACTGACCTACGGGGTTCGATGCTTTAATCACGAATTCAGTGGACTCAATAGGTAAACTCTTACTAGACACTAAATTCATACAGACATATGAATGAGTCGATCCAGGATCAACTAAAGCAATTACATTAGTGTCATAAAGAAAAAATGTACTGGTGATAACATCTACTACCAATGCATCTTTACGAGCGCGAATAGTGTAAGCTCTGGCTGGTGCTCGAGCCTCGGATCTCATAGCAGAATCCTTTGTTGCACCTTTGCTACTAGTCACATTTCTAGTATTTCGAGGTGGTCTCCCTCTGGCAGCTGTATTACTCGGCCTTGTATTCAGAAATTTATCTTTTTCGGGTAATTCAGGACAATCACGAATAAAATGGTTTAGTGAGTCACATCTGAAACAGGCTTTATTATTCATCCAAAAATCTCCAAAATGCCATCTTCCACATTATTGACACTCAGGTTTGTTGACCTTAACACTACCAACGTTCGGTACTGAAGTAGCTAGAGCTTTTGGACTTGTGTGTTGCTTTCTACAATCTTTATTAGAATACCCCACTGAAGCAGTCAAACCGTTATAAGAATCCCTTGATTTCTTTGAAGAAGAATGATAGGGTTTACTCATTGACCTCTTTCTCGAGCTCTAGCATTAGAATTAGCTCTTCTTTTTTCTTTACTAAGCTCCTCGGCTTTGCAAGCTCTATCGACCAAAATAACAAATTCTTCCAATTCCAGAATTCTGACTAAAAGCTTGATATTCTCATTCAACCCGTCTTCGAATTGCTTGCACATAATTTCTTCAGTGGAAACACATTCTCGAGCATATTTACTTAGTCTCATGAATTCTCTTTCGTACTTGGTTACGGTCATACGACCCTGTTTCAAATCTAGAAATTCTTTGCAGTTTTGATCAAGAAACCGCTGACTTATATATTTCTTTCTGAACTTAGTCTGAAAGAATTCCCACGTGATCCATTCTCTCAGCACAATAGATATTAAAGTGTTCCACCACTGGTATGTTGTATCTATTAGAAGAGATACAACACATTTAACACATTCCGTTGGCGTACAAGATAGTTCATCAAAAAATTGAATTGTATTCTCAAGCCAAAACTCGGCTCTCTCATGATCATCATCAACTGTAGCTCTAAACTCTTTATCCCCAAACTTTTGAATTTTATCAACAGACGGCTTACTTATACGCAAAGATTCCAAACCTTGAGGAGCTATGGGAACCGGTTGGGGAATAGGTGGGGTGGTGGTTGCTGAGCAGCCAGATTCATTTGGACAAAGTTAGTGAGCCATTCATTCATCATTTGGAAGAAGGCTTCCTTGGGCTCTCCTCCACGACCATCAGATACAGGTCTTGATTCAGACGGTACTACTCCGTGAATGGAGTCTGGAGCATAACTTTCTACATCATCAGAAACTACTCGATTGGGATCCATTACTATATGAAAACATAATTTAAAAATTTCAGGAGATATCACACTATCACAGATTAAATATGGCATGTAAGCTATACTCACACATGCTACGTCAGTCTAAGAATCAACTAGACATAGCTCTGATACCAATAAATGTAACACCTCTAACCTGTATCCATCGCCAGAATAGGGTTACGGAGCATTACTAGACTTATTTATTTAACAATTATACATTTGATATTCATTTCTGAAATCTAAAAAAAGGTCATTCAAATTTAGTTATATAGTCCTTAACATGAGCCCTCAGGCTTAAAACAAGCATTAGAAGTGGTTCCAATCGAATACTTAATAAAGTTTTATAAAAAATAGGAAATTTTCAAGGTGCAGGACACACACATACATGCCCGTGTCATAGGCTGTATGGACATTCGAAATAGAATCACATGGCCGTGTCCCAGCCCATTTCTGACCCCGTGTAACTCTCTGACTTGGGTCACACGACCAGACCACATGCCCGTGTGTCAGGCTATGTACCCTTCAAGGTGGCCTCACACACCAATGTGCCAAGCCGTGTGCTAGGCCGTGTGAAAACTGGAGGGTATACTAGCTTGTGCCACACGGCCAAGTCGCACGCTTGTGTGCTAGGCCTTGTGAAGCTACTGAGTTGATTTCTAAAGAAATATCAGGGAACACACGATCGTGTCACTTGGCCCTGTACACACACGGCTGAGACACATACCTGTGTCTCTACCCGTCTGGACAAAAATAGGCTATTTTCTAAGCCATTTTTCTCACCCAAATTTGCATCAACCTAAACACATCAAATAACATATGGCCATATCATCAATAGGCATTCAAACCAATCTCAACCAAGTCCAAATCATGCAATACCAATACCAACAACCATAATACTCATAAACATCACAATTTTCTATTTCAAACCATACCAATATCACTTTTAAGAATTCACCTAAATTGCCTAATACTTAGTATGATAATACATTCTCAATTTAAACCATTTGTTACCTTAAATACCAATTCATAACAAAACATTCACTTAGCAATTATAAACCAAATACCAAAGGGCCATTTACACATATTTACATGTCAAAGCATATTCCATTGTCAAGCCATATCAATGTCTAAAACATAACAAAACATATAGACTTCCGTTAGCCAACTAACCTATACATGCCATATAACCAAAATACATAAAGTCCAAAAATACCAAAATAAGAGTTCGATAGTGTGATGCAATCTCTGAGAACTTTCAAAACGAGTGAGCTTTCGAATCACTATAAAACACGAAAAAATAAACAAAGTAAGCAATTAAGCTTAGTAAGCTCATATGACTAATAAATACAACTTAGCATTCATTCACGATTTAAAGAAGCATAAGTAAACATAGGTAAGTTACAATAAAATCCAAAGGTTAGCACATAATCATAACCAAGTTAGTAATGTATGAGTGCATCAATTATGAATTACTTGACCTACTTCTCATAAATACCTGAACTGGTTCGTATCATATCTTATATCCTCTTACCATCATCTTTGCTCGTTGAACCATTTGGAATACTATTGGATACTTGGGAATCTTGCACACTAAGTGCAAATACATGGTCGAAACCATCTCAATCTCATATCTCATATAAATGCTCACTCTCGAGCTATCACTAGGTATGCTCACACAAGCTGATGGTCAAGATGTAGCTACCCGGTGTTGCTTACACAAGTTGTCGAGGAACCGCAACACATGCCGAAAACCTTTGCCACCGTTAGAACGTACGAACCAACACCCAAAACACGAAAACCCCTAATGACGTGCCATTTGTATCCTATCTATTCCTAAGGTTCCACTGGGATCCATACATTGCCGTTACTCGTCGAGAATTTTCGTGGTGTCGTACCATCACAATTATATCAATTTAAGCATTCAAACACATATAATTTAATGCTTATTAAATATACGAATTTACTTCGAACTAATACTGAGAAAATTGAGTGATCAATCTGCTACTTTATTTTTCTCTTGATCTAATTCCGAATGTAGCTTTTCTTGATCTATACATAATCAAATTTAACCTCTTTAATACTTATTCTATTCAATTTGATCTATACATTTGACTTCTTTACAGTTTAGTCCCAAGCTCATAAAAATGCAAATTCATGCAATTTAACTTATACCTATGCTAGCTGAGATTCACTTAAGCCCATAGCATCTCATATTTTTCATTATTTCACACATTTACCACAAAATTTTCATTTTTCTCAATTTAACCCCCTAATTGCAATTTCATTCAAAATCACTTAACAAATGTTGTTTATCTAACAACAATCATTCATTTTTTACCATCAAACATCAAAACATATACACATTCATCAATGGTAAAACCCTAATACTTTAATAGTTTCACAAATTAGTCCCTAGGCTAGATAGATTAAGCTACAACAACTCCAAAAACATATAAATAATTAAAAACGGGATGAAAAATCATACCATGCAATCAAAAGTCCATGGCCGAATGTTAAGGCTTCTCCAATGGCTATTCTTGCCCTAAATTTTGGTTGAAGAAGATGAATGGGGAAAAAATTGATTTTGTTTTACTTAATTTAGATTTTATTTACTAAATTACCTATATAACATTTATTATTAACCTTTAATTCACTTAATAAAGTGTCCATATTTTTCCACTTAACATGTTAATGATTTAATTACAACATAAACCCTTCAATCATTTAATTTCATAGCTATTAAATCCCTTTTTCTTATAGAACTCCAATTTTGTACTTTATGGAATTTAGTCCTTTTTATCGAATTGAGCATGCAAACGATTAAATTTCTTAACGAAATTTTCATATGACTCTATTAACGTACTGTAGGCACCAAAATAATAATAAAATAAATATTTTTGACTTCAAATTTGTGGTCCCGAAATCACTGTTCTGATTTCACTAAAAACGAGTTGTTACAAGCATTGTTTATTGGCTCTCAAGTCAAGGAATTACTTCATTCAACCTCAATTTAGTGTTGTCTGAGTTCCTCTCTTCTGTTTTGGAGAATAGGTTTTCCCAATAACATGGGAAATGCCTTTTGGTCCTTTAGTGTCTCCATAATCCTCTTTATTTAAGGTGTACAATGATATCCAGAATTCAACTCTTGACTCAAGTAAGTTTGTATAGTTTTTGTTATCTTTATATAACAAGTGGCATGTATCTAATGTCTTGAGTTGGTCTTTAGGTTTATTTTAATGTTTTGGTACTCATGGTAGGAATGCTTGCATTTTGAATGTGTTCATGCTTATTTGATGGTATGTATATGCACTAATTTGGTGATACAACGTTAGGTTTGCTCATTTTGTATAAGCATGTGATCATATGTTTAAAGATGTATAGATGTGTTAAGGGCGAGATTTGGCAATTGAGTTAATGTTTCAAAATGTGATGAAATGACTTTTTGGGTCACCAAAAATGAAATAGGTGCTTAGTGATCATGTATGATAAAAGGAAAATTTGAACAAACCAATTCTATTGTCTTGGCTCTCCCCTACTAATGTTGCAACATCAAGCCCTTGTTTGTAGTATCATAACACTTCATCTTTGACGTCGTGACGTCAAGTTACTATTTTCATGGTCGGGACTTACCCTAGATAAATTCACGACAACATGTTACTGCCTTCAGTGTCGCTACATTCATCCTTTGATGTCACGACAATACCTTTGTTTTAGTTATTTTTACGATTTGGTCCCTCTTTGGTTACCAATGATTTAGGAGAGCTTTTGCAAGCTTATTTAGAACCTAGATTTCAATTAATAATGTCTTTGGAAGTAGTATAACTTATTTATTTCAGTAAATGTATGATTAAACTTGATTTTCACATGTTTCATCTATTAGATATTCAATCAGGTTTGTAGTCGCTTTGGCAATGAATGTGGCATCTCATATCTTGGATCTGACGACCAGATCGGGAGTGGGGTGTTACAAAGAAATATTGTCTCATCGATTATCTCATGTTTAACTAATACTAAGCAGTATTATGTGGACGGATCGTAATATGAAAAGACAACTTATATTAGTAGATAATCAAAACATGTCATTAGTCTAATCTGAAACTAGCAAACTGATTGAAAGACTAATATGTCGTCTATCAAATCCAATTGAGGAGATACCTTGTCCTTGGGATTGGAGCAGATGACTCCCACAAGATAGAGACATAAATGTGTCTGACCGGACTAACAGTACATCGGACATGACCCAAGTAGAATAGTCATTAGATTCGTTTGTTGATTTATTTACTTGTGATTTTCATAATATGGCATACCTTAGTCTGAAATGGATGATTAACTGTGTATGCAAGACTCGTATAATTTGATGTAAATGAAGGCTTGAGTTAAAAAAGATAAGGAATCAAAATGTGGTAGGTTGATTATACGACTTCTACAGTATGTAGCATCATTCCACAGCAACAGAAATCGTAGCCCAATAAAAGGGTAAATGATATCCTCTTATCGATATTACATGATAAATGAAAAGTAAATATGGACATGGGTCATGTTTCATTGTGATAAATGATTTAATTACTATTCAATAGTATTTGACTTTTCATGAAAAAAGATGTAATGGTTACCATGAGAGAAAATAGGATCATATTGGGAGAACACATTTATCCAAAAAAAGATTAATGATATCTTATGAGGGTAACAGACATATGAAAACATCATTGGACGAGCACTTATTAAGTAACTATCATAATGGTATATAATAAGGGAGAGCTCAGTCACGATACTTTAGTGGAATGACTTTGTGAGTAATTAAGTTTATAATTAGTAGGTGAAAAGTTGGAATTTAATTATAAATTATTTGAGTCCTAATTATATAACCAATTGATTCGTCTGCTAGTTGAAATAACCAGAAGCGAACTGCATGAATAACCAAAGAATATATATGAATAGAAATGATGAAGTAAGAGAAATAAATCGCATGAATTACTATCAACAGTGAATGCACTTTCTCACTAAGTACAAAAATGACTTGAGAATTAATTTAAAGTTCTCCGCATTATTATTTAATTTAATTAATTATAATTAAAGAATTGAAGTTCAAATATGAAATTAAATTATTTAGTCATTATGATATTTGTTGAATAAATAAATTAAATATATTTTCTTATAGATTCTATTACGATAAAGTTGTTATGAATTTAATATAATTAGAATTGAGTTGACTTATTTAAATTAGAAACTAATTTAGTTAATATAATTAATTAAATTAATTGATTAAATAATATTTATTTTGGGTAATAGAAAATAAATATTAAGTTTGATTAAATTATAAAATATTAGGTTAAAAGTCCAAAAAGCACATAAAATTGGACCCAATACATGAGAGGCCCAATTTGTGCCTTATGTGAACACAAGGGATGGAAACCCTTGTAAATTTAAAAGGGGTCTGTTTCCGCTCACTCTTCTACTTTTAGTAGGAGTCGTATTTTCTAATAAATAATATTTTTTTTATCATTGACTTGTTCAACCAGAACTCTGGTACTTCACTCTATAAATAGAGAGCATTGGTTGACCCAAAAATGCACTTCATACAATATTAATACACCGTTATTCTGCCAAAAAGTAGTGGAAATTTATTTACGAAGAATAAATTATATTTTCTAGGAATTACGAGTTTTATCGATTTATAGGTAGAATTTACTTTCCTATTGAATGTAAGTAAATCGTTTCTTTTCTGTGTTTTTTTCTTTATTGCTTAAGCCCACACTTGAAATGATTCTTGGAACAAGGATAGTGGAGGTCATTCTATTGAAAGCCAAGACCGACTTGAGTCCGTCTCATACAAAGTGTAACACCCCTAACCCGTATCCGTCACTGGACTAGGGTTAAAGGCGTTACCAGAAAAATCGAAACATTTTACAAACATTTCATAAACATCATCCACAAACATAGTCAAACATTACTATAGAGTCCCTTATATAGGTCATCGAGACCTTAAGCATGCATTAGAAAGGGGTCTGGACTAAACCAAGCTCATACAAAATTTTTCAAAAATTAAACATTTTTCAAAGTTGTACAGGTCACACGCCCGTGTGAACAGGCCGTGTGCCTCAAACGGCTTTAGACACGCCCGTGTGTCTAAGCCTTGTCAAAACAGGGCATACATACTAACTTGTCCACTCGGCCACAAGACATGCCCGTGTGCCAGGCTGTGTGAGAATTAGAGAGGCCATTGACTTGGATCACATGGCCAGTCACACGCCTATATGTCTAGCCCCTTCTTGAAACTAACTTGGCCACACGGCCTAGTACACGCCCATGTGTGTGACCGTGTGGTCTGCTTAGGCTCATTTTGAAATGGCCCTCGAGCAACACGGCTAAGACACACGCTCGTGTCCCTGCCCATGTGGGAAAAAATAGGCCATTTACAAGGCCAAAATGCCACCCATTAAGGGTCCTCCCTATAAGCAACAATTAAACATCAATTGCATAGCAAATGCTCAAACATTTCACAACCAATACATACACCAATCATGTCATATCCTTATCAACCAATCTCATGTTCATATCACATACCTATTCATGTCATTCCATAAGTTAAAACATACCAAAACATATGGTTTATAACCTTGATACATTTCATTCATTCTCATACCAAATCCTTACCCAATTCTAAAATATGCACATACCAAAATTTACCAAATTGATCATTTCTTTTGACCAACCAAATGCACATCATAATGGCTCATTTGCATCACATATTGTGACAGCCCAAAATTGACCCTAGTCGGGAAGTGGTTTCGGGACCACAAAACCGAGTCATAAAAATAATTGATTTCCATATTCTATGCTTATTATGTGTGTACATGAGTATGTGGAAGTTTCATTCTCCAATTTTGCCAATTGCATGAGAAATTATTAAATAGGGATTGATATGAGACATGGTGAAAATATGATAGGCTAATTTAAAATGGTCTATTAATGCATGTTGTGAAAATGATGGGTTTGCATGTCAAATTACCCAAAATTTGAGCTAGTGGTTGGCCATGCTATGGGTGGAAACATGTTGGGAACATGTTGGCCTAGTGAGGTATGTAGGAAAAAAATAAAATAAGGGGCATGGGCATAAAATAATGAAAAGAAGTATGATGAATACAAAAAAAAAATGTGTGTAGTTGTTTCCCCCCCCCATTGCCGTGAGCAAAAGAAAAGAAAGGAGAAAATTTTTGTTCATCCTTTCTCATCATCATTTAGCCAAAACTAGAAAGAAAAACAAAGAAAAAAAATGCTCATCCTTTGGTTCATCCTTGGCCAAAAATTTTAAGGAGGAAGGAAGAAGAAAGGTTGAAGAGGTTCGGCCATGCATGTAGCTAGGCTAAGGTATGTTTGATAATGTTCCATGAGATGCATGCATGTTTTAGTTGTTAGCTTGAGTTCTACCTAGCCCATGGTCTAAATCTTGCTATGTGATGGAAATGACACTCGGCCATGGATGCATCATTCTTGGTTGATGTTTGATGTTGTGGTGATGAGGCATGAAGATGAGTTAAGATTCGGCCTAGGTGGAGTTTGTGTTAATGCCATTGCATGCTAAATATGAAGCTTGTTAATGATGCATGTGATGGTGGCTTGATGATTCTTGAACCTCCTTTTTAGCATTTTTGAGTGAGCACATATGTGCATTGGTTGCTAAATGGAGAAGAATCGGCTAGCAAGTTGTGTGCTAAGGCCGAATATAACTTTTGCATGTTAATGAGCAATGCATGTGTTAAATTGATGGAAAGGGAGAGGATGCTTTACTAGTGTGTATATGTGTGTATTAGCCAAGTTTGAACTTGAAACAAAAGGGTGTTTAGTCAATACAAGTGACCATACTTGTAGAATGTATTAAGTGTTGAAATCGGCCCCAAAATAGACATGCATATTCGGCCAAGGGGGAAAAATTAGCTAAAATGTTGAGTTTGATTCATGATTCCGTATATATGTGACTTTAATGTCTAATGTATAAATATGGGCTAAGTGCCTTGTGTTCCTCTTTTCGATGCTCAAATGATTAAATCAATTTATTTGTTTAATTAAGCTCAAGAGCAAAGGGGAACTAAATCCGATAAAGGGAAGGAAAAAGTGGTCGAATAGCTATCGGAATCGTTCGACAACACCCGAGGTAAGTTCTTGAGTAAGAGAGCTTAAATTATGATGTGATTAGATCATGTTTTAAGCAAATTAAAATCATGCTCTTTGTGTGGCTATTGAGCCGAATTTGCAAGAATGATAAATGTCTTGTGTTTGAGTTTTGCTAACGAAAATGAAATACGAATGGGCCATGATTTATTGTTAAATGTGCATGGTTATTTGAATGATGTCCGGGCTAAGTCCCGAAGGCTTGTGCTAAGTGACAATATCCGGACTAAGATCCGAAGGCATTTGTGCGAGATACTAATTCCGGGCTAAGCCCGAAGGCATTTGTGCGAGATACTAATTCCGGGCTAAGCCCGAAGGCATTTGTGCGAGTTACTAAATCCGGGTTAAGTCCCGAAGGCATTTGTGCGAATTACTATAACCGGGCTATGTCCCGAAGGCATTTGAATGAGGAGCTATATCCGGTTAAATTCCGAAGGTACGTGATTTGGGAATGAATGAACTTGCTGTAAAATTCCAGTTAATACTCTCGAAACATCCCAACATTGAGGTATGTTTCGTATGTGCTTGAATTTAGTTGAACCCTTACAAAGAAGTATTCGCTCAGTGGATAAACGAGCTACCGGCCTTTGGCTGAGTTGATCTTTTGTGTATGTACATAAGGGTTGATAATGTGAAGCAAGTACGATATCGTAAATTTGTGCATATGAAATTATCCGTTTAGCTATATGAATGCTATACTTTTGTTGTGCTGGAATTCCTTGCTCAAAACTTACTAAGCATAAATTGCTTACTCCGTTTCATTGCTCCTCTGTTTTATAGATTTGGTTCTCCAGCTATCGGACTCGGGATCTTGAGGTCAAAGTCGCCCACACTATCAAAGCCCCCTTTTGGTACAATTTTGGTTGAACTTCGAAATGGCATGTATAGGACTACCCGTTTGTTGTGGGTCGTGGACCCTTTGGACTTGTATAAATTTTGGATAGCCATGCGAAAATGGCTTATATGTGTTTGAGTATAATGTTATAATCATTTGGTGTGGATATGCTTGACAAGGATTGGCCACGGGATGGTTAATCACTTTCATAAATTGTGCTATTTATGCAAAAAGGGCTAGTTGAATCATGGAAACCATGAAATAGGTAAAGTCTACCTTAAAGGCAGATGCTGACAGCAGCAGTGATGTAGATTTGGAAAATCACTAAAAATAGTAGGAATGGAATTAAATAGTGAATAAATTATGTAAACAAACCTTGATGAATATACCTTCATAGGAAAGTAACGAAACAATCATACAGACAGTATGTTAAGAGATATTCAGGTTCTCGTGAGACAGGGCCAGAACGGTTTCTGGATTCCCTGTTCCGACTTTGGAAATTCATTATAAATTAACCAGAGATAATTAGGAGTCATACCATATATGTATAGATTCCTCTCTGAGTCTAGTTTCTATAGAAACAAACGGAATCAGTATTGGAGCCCTGTACAAGGAGATATCCAAGTCGTAATGCGCAAAGGTCAGGGTAGTCGATCCCTGTAACATGGGAGACTTTGACTAATAAACTGTACTAATTTGCCCAACCAAAAATTCTAGAAAAAAATATGTAGATGGGCATATGAGTCTAGTTTCAGGGAAAAATCACGAAACTGATTTTCGAGTTGTGAAACTCAAGATATGATTTTTAAAGCGACTAGTACGCAGATTGGCAGTGTCTGGGAAATATTTTTATATGGGGTTTAAAGTCTGTTAACACCTCGTGTTCGACTCCGGTGTCGGTCTCGGGTTCGGGGTGTTACATTTGATTGGTATCAGAGCTACGGTTTAGTCGATTCTAGGACTACCGTAATGCGTTGGGTCTAGCTATACATGCCATTTTATGTGATTACTTGATAGTGTGGTGATTTCTGACAATTGTAAATGTGTTTATTTATAGTAATAGATCCCGATCCCAACCGAGAGGTAGCTGATGATCTTGAGAGTGTAGCGCCTGCTCCCGCACAAGGGACAGCGCCGGCGGACTCTCAACCTAATGCTAGTAACCCGAATGATGAAGCTAGACAAGCTTTCTATAGCGTGATGAATGATTGGTTCAACCAATACATTCGAACTAATACGGCTGTCCCACAACCTCCATTCCAACTAATACCACCCCCGCACCTACAATACCTCCGGTAACTGACCAAATAAGGTCAAATAAGCCCCCAGTGACAGAATCCGAAAACATGGGGCTACTGAATTTAAAGCTACGGATAGCGACGATGCCGAGCAAGCTGAATTTTGGTTGGACAACACTATCCGGGTACTCGATGAGCTATCTTGTACACCCGATGAATGCCTAAAGTGTACTATCTCCTTGCTACGTGATTCTGCCTATTATTGGTGGAGTACTCTGACTTCTGTTGTGCCCCGAGAGCAAGTAACTTGGGAGTTTTTCCAAACTGAGTTTCGGAAAAAGTATATCAGTCAGAGATTTGTTGATCAAAAACGGAAGGAATTTCTTGAGCTTAAGCAAGGTTCCATGTCGGTTACTGATTACGAGCGAAGATTTGTTAGACTTAGCAAATACGCTCGGGAATGTGTTTCGTCCGAGGCTATCATGTGTAAACGCTTCGAGGATGGGCTGAATGAAGATATAAAAATGTTCGTTGGCGTTCTTGAAATACGAGAGTTCGTAGTACTTGTCGAGCGAGCTTGTAAAGCCGAAGAGCTTAGAAAGAAAAACAAAAAGTTGATGAGGGAACTGGAGAGTTTCGTAAAGATCTTCGGAAAGTCTCTTCAACAGCATCGAAGAAATTTCGAGATGATGTGGGCTGGTCGAGAGGCACTTCGGGCCTTTTAGACGAGATCGTGATCGACCCCCTGTGGGTACATGAGGCACTTCGGTCGCCAGTGTGGGAATGAACGTCGAGACAGAACGAAATGTCGATATTGCGGTAAATGGCATTCGGGAGTTGTAGATTCCCTGACCGCTCCTGTTACAAGTGCGGATCAGTTGACCACTTCATTAAAGATTGCCCGAGGTTGTTTGAACAGAATGTAAATCAGAGTGGGAAACCGGGTGGTACCACTGCTCGAGGTAGACCATCTGGAAATACGGGCAATGCTGGTGGTGGTCAGAGAGGATCTAGAGATGCTATGACCAGATCCGAGGCTCGTGCGCCTGCTAGAGTTTATGCTATACGTGCCCGCGAGGATGCTTCTTCGCTTGATGTTATTACCGTACTTTACTCTCTTTGATACTAATGTAATTGCTTTGATTGACCCCGGTTCTACTCATTCTTACATATGTGAAACCTTAGCATCCAGTAAGACTTTACCTATTGAGTCTACTGAGTTCGTAATTCGGGTGTCAAATCCCTTGGGTCGTTACGTGCTTGTCGACAAAGTGTGTAAGAAATGTCCCCTAGAAATTCGAGGTTCCTGTTTCCCGGCGGACTTGATGCTTTTGCCGTTTGATGAATTTGATGTTATTCTTGGTTTGGATTGGTTGACCGCGCATGATGCGGTTGTGAATTGCAAAAGTAAGACTATTGATTGAGGTGCGCAAATAACGAAGTAATCCGAGTTGAGTCTACGGACTTGGAGGGGATGCCAGCTGTAATATCAGCAATGTTGGCCCAAAAATATGTAAGAAAAGGGTGCGAAGCATACCTTGCGTATGTACTTGATGACAAAGAATTAGAAAAGAAACCCGAATCTGTGCCGGTGGTTTGTGAATACCCGGATGTTTTTCCTGAAGAATTACCGGGTTTACCACCTGTTCGGAGGTAGAGTTTGGTATTGAGCTTGTACCTGGGACTACGCCGATTTCGATAGCTCCGTATCGTATGGCACCAACCGAGTTAAAAGAGTTGAAAGCTCAGTTGCAAGAATTGACGGATAGAGGTTTTGCTCGACCAAGTTTCTCACCTTGGGTGCACCAGTATTGTTCGTGAAAAAGAAGGACGGAACCATAAGGTTGTGCATTGACTATCGTCAACTGAATAAAGTGACGATAAAGAACAAATATCCGTTACCACGTATCGATGATTTGTTCGACCAACTGAAGGGAGCCTCAGTGTTCTCAAAAATAGATTTGAGATCGGGCTATATCAGTTGCGAATTCGAGATTCGGACATACCCAAAACTGCCTTCAGAACGAGATATGGTCACTACGAGTTCTTAGTGATGCCGTTTGGGCTCACTAATGCCCCTGCGGTATTTATGGATTTGATGAATCGGATCTTTAGACCATATTTGGATCGGTTCGTAGTTGTGTTCATTAATGACATCTTGGTCTATTCAAGAGATGAGACCGAACATGCTGAGCACCTGAGACTAGTGTTGCAAATTTAGCGGGATAAGCAGTTATATGCTAAGTTCAGTAAGTGTGAGTTCTGGTTAAGAGAGGTTAGCTTCTTGGGTCATGTGGTATCCGCATCGGGTATTCGAGTTGACCCGAGCAAAATTTCAGCCATACTTAACTGGAAGCCTCCAAGAAATATTACCGAAGTTTGGAGCTTTTTGAGGCTCGCCGGTTATTACCGACGATTTGTCAAAGGTTCTCGATGATAGCCACACCAATGACGAAGCTACTTCAAAAGGATGTTAAGTTCGAATGGACGGAGAAATGTCAGAAAAGCTTTGATCAACTAAAAACTTATTTGACTGAAGCTCCAATTTTAGTGCAACCCGAATCAGGCAAAGAGTTTGTCATTTATAGTGACGCATCCCTACTTGGGTGGGTTGCGTATTGATGCAAGAAGGTCGAGTTGTGGCCTATGCGTCGAGACATTAAAGCCACATGAGAAAAATTATCCGACCCATGATCTTGAACTAGCTGCCATCGTATTTACTTTAAAAATATGGCGACATTACTTATTTGGTGAAAAGTGCCATGTATTTTTGGATCACAAAAGTCTCAAAAATTTGATGACTCAAAGAGACTTAAATCTGCGACAAAGACATTGGCTTGAGTGTTAAAAGATTACGAGCTTGTCATTGATTACCACCCGGGAAAGGCTAATGTGGTTGCAGACGCCTTAGCCGGAAATCATTGTTTGCTTTCGAGCGATGAATGTGCACTTGTCTGTCTACCGACAATTTTAATAGCTGAATTAAAAGCCAAACCATTATTGATTCATCAATTCGTGAAGCCCAGAAAGTGATGATGAATTGGTTGCAAAACGGGCTGAGTGTGCTCCGAACAAGGAATCGGAGTTTCAATTGATGATGATGATTTTTGAGATTCAGAAGTCCGTTCCTGTG